>NC_140273.1:23048928-23156428 GCF_964030765.1 Micromesistius poutassou | reverse complement strand
GTGTGCCAGTATGTGCATGTACACAAGCGTACACGCTTGTGTTTGTGTGTGTATGTGTATGTGTGCGTGCGCGTGTGTGTGTGTGTGTGTGTGTGTGTGTGTGTGTGTGTGTGTGTGTGTCCGTGCACCGCGTGTGCGCGTGTCCCGAGCCTGAGGCAACCAGGCCAGGGGCTACAATTACTGTGACGGATGTGAAAGAACTGGGTCGGCTTTGCAAGAGATTTGCCCACGGGACGACAAGACAGCCAGTGTCCTGAATCAATAAGAAAATAAGCACGCACGCGCACACATATAACCTCACAATGTACACACCCACTCACACACACACACACAAATGCATGCCCGCTCACACATATGCACAGACAAATATATTCACAAAGCAAACCTGCTTCATTATATATATATATATATATATATATATATATATATGTATATATATATATATATATATATACGTAAATATATAGGGACAGACACATCCTTGGCACAGTGAAAAAAGCTATGATCTTAAAGACATCAGATTGATAGATTGATCTAGAAAATGTGAAAACCAAGCGAGAGGTTTGCTGGTATTATCGGACACATTGAGTGAAATAAACAGCCATAGCTTGCTTGTTTGCCTGCACAAAATCCATACTCAGATATGAATGAAGAAACTGTCTCGTCTCTGTCAAATGATTGGTTTCTCTTTTTCCATCTCATATGCTGTTACATGCTCTCGTTGGCCATGTATCTGACCCGTATCTCTCTCTCTCTCTCTCTCTCTCTCTCTCTCTCTCTCTCTCTCTCTCTCTCTCTCTCTCTCTCTCTCTCTATCCCTCCATCTCGCTCTCACACCGTCTCACTAGCTCTCTCATCCCCAGAGCCTCTTCCTGGGGCGGCAATGTTCACCGCTCAGCCCCACGTGACTCAATGTCACTTGGCACATGTTAGCCTGCACGTGTGTGTGTGTGTGTGTGTGTGTGTGTGTGTGTGTGTGTGTGTGTGTGTGTGTGTGTGTGTGTGGTACCGACCTCTGGCAGAAAGCTTCTTGGTGTTGATTATTTTGGCAGCAAACTCCTGTCCAGAGGAGATCTTCACGCACCTTCTGACCACAGAGAAAGCTCCCCTGAAACACACACACACACACACACACGCGCGCGCGTTAATAGGCCTATAAAGCACTCTGACAGGAACACTTTGTTTTCAACACCCAGTGTCAAGTCAAATGGACGTGATGAAATGTTATCCTGATGACAGTCAGGGTATTGGAAGTCCCCATAACCAACCAATCGTCCTTCTGAAAAGTTCATAATAGCATACTATGATATTACATCACGGCTTAACTGGTCTCCTTCTGCCTTTTTCAGCCGACACGTCTCCGAGCGAGCACATGTCCGCTTGGCCGTCACTGGGCGTTACGTTTCAGTGGAAGCACACGGAAGAGCCTTGGCTGCCGTGTCTCATTCACTCGTATTCATGACAAGAAGATCAAATCGAGAAAGATTTATTGAGGCATGAAATCACAAACACATACACCCCAGTAACGCCCCTCAGCAACGCACACGTCACACAGGAGCGGCGCCCGGCGCGACCGAGAGGCTGAGCGCCTTAACGCGGGTCATGTGTTCAGGGCACAGGGTGCCTGATGGTCTGTGGCGTTCATGTAGATCCAGGGTGTGCAACACATGTGTGAGGCTGGGCCCCAGCCATGTGGAACTAGGTCAGCTATGTTTGAGAGAGGAGCAATGCGCTACATCTCAACACGGCCATCCAGCAGCTCGCCGCAGCCCCCCCGTCCAGACGCTCGCCGCTAGGCTCTTCCTGCTCTGCTGTTCCTGCTTTACTCTTTTTTTCTCTCTCTCTCTCTCTGATTACTTTCTCTAAAATCACGTTTTTTTAAGTTTATGTTGAAGCACAAATATCACAAATGTCGAATCGATGAGCGAAAGCTACCACGCCTGCACTCATGGAACTTTGTCAAAGCAGGTCATGTGGCCGCGTCGAGTACTACAACGTGACGGCTCCCTCAATGTGAACTTGGGATGGCAGGGTCAGATGGTGGGGACAGACGCCAGGTGTGCAGTCCAAGTAAAGCCACGCTGGATGGTCCCCCCGATGTGCTGAAGATATTTCCTGTATGGACGCGTTGCCCTGCCAACGGATAACTGCTTTATTCACTCACTGTTTTATTTATACGCGATAGAATGCGCTGTCCCTCGGTGGGTTTGTGCAGTGTAAGGGTGTGATGGATGGTCAACTGGGTCTATGCACTCTCCCTATCTTCATCATATCATCTCCAGTGAGTAAATGTGAGTATTCATCTCCAACGCGAGATGAGACACACCACAGCTGTGTTCTTCCAATTGATAATAATAAATTCCTGAAGCTTTTACTAAGCATTACTGAACATGCTTTAGCAGCACACGGGTCCATCTTAGCTCTCATGTAAAGGGCTTTGGAGGAGGAGATGTTCCCGCGGAGCGTTACATAAGACCCCTACGCTGTAGGACAGTGTCCTTATGGCTGACGGCAGCACGGGGGGCTGACCCAACTAGGGTACATGCTGACTCTACTGCCTGCCCTGTTTCTCTTCACTCTGTGTGTGTGTGTGTGTGTGTGTGTGTGAGAAACAGTGAAATACATTCCTGCATTTAAAGGGGACCGGTCGGATCACGGTGTAGGATTGATCGCTAGGACAGAGAAAAGTAAATTTGATGGTGGTTTTTTGGGTCATTTAGTGTAACAAAGAACGATAACAGGACTTTACTGTTGATTAGAAAGTTTGTTTCGAAATGGAAATATTAAATTATAGACCTACATTGTTTTTCGGTATCTATCACACAAGTACATTCTCAGTGTGACAGTGTTGCAGGAAAAAAATCAGAATTAGAAAAGGATTGTTTATAAAATAGAAATGAATGGTTTCAGACAGCATTATCCTCTCATTAGACAACAATATTGACTAAATTGTCTTATTTTCATCTATACATTTGTACATTCAGTTCACCCAATTTATGTTTAGATACAATATAAAAATAAATGTTTATTAATAGTGAACATGAGTCATTTGTTTAACTTAATGTGTGGGAATTTGTGCAAAAACCACAACAATACTTCAGCAATATAATAAACGGTGTAATGACACCGACAAGACAAATGTATGCTCGAGGGAGTCCCGTCCAAACCTCTCACCGATCCTCACTGCAACGAGGCCAAACTCCAAACTGGTACTAGTGTATTACTGTATGCACTATAACCGAGGAGTGGGTGTCTTTCTGCATTAAATGAATGTCAAAGGAAGCTGCAGGCTTACTCTGACCATAGGGTGGTAAATAGACTGCAGGTCAGACTCCCCCACCACCACCACCACCACCACCCCTTCCCTCTCTCTCTGTCGCTCAGGGTTAGGAATGCCTGTTCCTGATAATTGACCGCAACTCGGTGGTCGGCAGTGGAATGTGTCATCTCCAACTACAAGGTTTGCTGTCGCATTAGGCCTAGTAGGACTACCCTGTGTGTATTTCTGTCGCAGGGTCCAACACCTCACCGTTTCACACTGCCAGATGCATCCGTACTCGTTCTCAATTTACATTATGGAAGCACTCGGCTGGCGCTCAAGGCTGCAGCTTGCGTTATGCCACAGGCCTGTCGTGGATTCTGTCTCCAAATCCGTTCGATCCCCAAAAATCTAATAGATATAGGCCTAGGTTAAGCATTATTTATAGGAGCAAGGTCGTCGTCCATAAAGGACTGGCCTACGACTCAATCGGCTTCATTAGGCCCACCGATCACCCTATATTGATCCAACGAAATGTGGCATATTCATTCCATTTGCATTGTGTGCTTCATGATTAAACCAGCAAACATGTCGGACACGAACCTGTTCTAACAGCAGGACACATCGCGGATTCCGTGTCCTAAACCAAGGCAATCTATTACATAACCGGATGACATTTCACACAATAACGATGATGCCCTAATGATGCAAATAAAATAAAAACAGAAAAAATCATGCGTGCTTACTTTCCCAGTTCCTCGAAGAGCTGATATTCATCAGTAAATCTTGTGCAGATCGTTAATGCCATCCTGATAGCAAAGCCCGGGGTGCTCGGAGACGCGTTTAAGGTGCTCACAGAATCCCCGTCTTCAACGCCGCCCGATTTGTCCTGAACCTGCAAGCCAAAACGGAGGGATTCATGCAAAGCTAAATCGCATTGACAGGAGCACTTGGCAAGATGATGTTGAGGGAAGAGGTGTCGGTTTTATGGCTTCGAGCCGGACAGAGGATTTCCAGTGTTCTGCCGTATATGGGGTTTTGTCTTCACATGCGGTGACTTGTCACAGATCAGTCGCGTAGTATTTGGTTCATTTCCATATCTATCGTATGTACATCCCCCAGCTCGACTAGTCTCTGTGCGCGCATCAGACACCGCTCCGCCGCATCTCACCCCTGCTGCGAGTCAGGCCCCGCCCCCTCTGGAACCCTCCTCCACATTATTATTAGGATTCTTATCATCTTCATCATCATTATTATTATTATTATTATTATTAGGGTGTCAAGATCCGGACTGAAAGGGTGAACAACCTATTTTAATTTATTTTTTATTTATTTATTTAGTTACATTATATGCAATCATTGTTCGGTTTTGGTAGGCCTACTATTTGATGATTGGTATCCCGTTATTGCGTGATATGTTTTGGTAGTGGCACTCGCTTTGATTTAAAGTGGCTGGGAAATGTCTATGTGTGTCCGTTTATTTGTTGTTTTATGATTGTCCTAGAAACCTAGGACGTTTATCCTATTGAAGCAGTATCTCCTTAACACTAAACGTTCCCGGTTGGATCAGAAGCCCCGACTTAATAACAATGACTTAATAACTAGATCACAGTCTTTTTGGGCGGATATCAGATCAGGTGTTTGTTTTTACGACCATCATGACAATCATGGTGAAGCAATTACTGTGAAATAACATGGCAGCCTTTTCTCAATGTCTGAAACATGAATCTGTGACATGTGGGCTATGTGCAGATACCTTACAGCTATTCCAAATAAGCTTTCAACATGAAGTCAGTGTGGCTGCAAAGCCAGCCACACTGTTGGAATCATGTGTCTTATTATATATTTTTTATTTTTCCTATTCTTCTGCCTAATTTTTGCGTAATTATTTTATCCTACATTTTTGGAGGTATGGAAATGTAGCCCATTGCAAAGATTTGAACATTTATCGCTACACTGAGCCATTCCTACGATTTCAAAAAAATGGTAATACTTACTACTTACTTAGTACTTAGAATTAACAATATCATTATTTAATATTAAAAGTGAATGGGGCAAAAAACACTAAAATCAACCACTCCAAACGAAAAACGTGAACAACTGAGTTGTCAAATGAATGTAGACGGGAAGTAAGGAGGTCTCCAAAAGGTTTGGTACTGCTGTTACCACAGGGGGCGCTATAACTCATGATCAAACCTTAAAGGCAGCACTGGGCCTTATTTGACATGCTGGAACTTTTGCCTCAAGGACCCAATTTTTTTCTGTACCTTTAAACTTTTGGAAAACCTCGAAAGATTAGTGATTACTGACCCGTAAGATTTTGTCAACGTACTACCTGATACTGCCCAACCTCGGCCGAGTTATGGCCGATTTATGTGAAAATATGATTATGCAAATTAACTGCTATTATTCAACCAATCCCAAATCCGCTTCAGAGATCCCCAGAGGCATTTAATGTGATGTGCCCATCAAGGACTTACCCCCTAAGGTAACGTGTAAAGTTTGGTTTTGAAAGCTAACAAAATGACAGGGTCACAGGGTCAAATCTCAAATGATCACTGTTGCAGGTGCTCATCGAGCTATGTTTTCACAATGGAAGAGAATGGGGATAAAACGCTGACTCTAACCATTCTGAAGGGGAGCAACTCAGAGATATCAAAGTTGGTACACATATAGAAACCGCACTTAAGCAGGCCTGCAAAAAGTAAAGTACCTCTTTGGCGACAGGGGCGCCATAACTCACAACTAAACACAAACAAGGAGTTCACATTTTTTTCAGAAAATGCACATGCAGCGACATGTATAGTTTGTGCTGTTGTTTACAGTTTTTGCCCATTGCTTGAACACTAGACACATGCTTAGACCAAAGTAACACAACTTGAAGTTTTTGTTACTGTACCTTAAACACATGTAACCATACCTTAAACAAAAGCTCTGCTTTGCCCTATAGTTGCCTTTCTGCAACACACTTGCTCCTGCACACTACACACGGTTGTACGTCCTTATGTGAAAGCAGCTAGTAGCTGCTTTCACATAAGCCATTTTCACATATGTCCTCCGTCTTATCTCCACATTTGTAGAGCAGGAGGTTCGACTGTGAGGGTCATTCACACTATTTCATACATAAGACACTTTGTTTAAAAATCTCTACCATTGGGAAAATACATCTATTCAAAATACAAAACACATTGGGTAATTGAAAATACTTAGATATACTCCTGAAAACACTTACTTACAAAACTGAACACAGCCAGCTTCAAAAAGGTTAAGCCATTTTGAGAATTTTGCAAGCATGGATGCAGGGAGAGCAAGAGGCAGAGGTAGAGGAGGAAGAGGAGGACAGAGACATAGTGGAGGACGTGGTCCAAGAGGCCATGCACCATTATTTCAATGACATAAGAGCAACTTTGGTGGACCATGTCATAAACCATGGCCTGACTATGAGGGAAGCTGGGCAGAGAGTCCACTTTGCCGTTTCACTCTTTCTTCGTAGTAAGGACATTCCAACTGGAAACCAACTCTCTACTTCTACTCTAGTCAGACTGTATGTATTTACAGTACTGTACCATATCACATTACCGTATCACATGTACTGTATTGCAGGGTGGCTAAAGCTCCTTTTGAAATGAAAGTGGTTGTTTTTTTACATACTGTGATTTTGTACATTGAGATGTTTCAGTACTGTGTATGGTATATACATAAAAGTACAGTATATACAATACTGTAAAAATGAAGCAAACCAATACGTTAACGCTGCACATCCTAGGGCAGCGCGGGGGAAATATCTCATTGTGTGCCGCCATAAGCCTTCGAGGGCTACTGCACCATCATGCAAAAATAGGTCATATCATATCATAACATATCATCACATTTCTAGATGCACTTCATGATGCAGCTGTACAGGATAGACCAGGTTTGTTGTTGTCTGGGATAATGTTAGTTTCCATCAGGCTGTTCTGGTCCGGATTTGATTCCCCAACTATAATCACTTTGAATTTGTATACTTATATACAAATATATATATATATATATATATATATATATATACACCCTTACTCACCATTTCTAAACCCTATAGAATATATTTTTTTGGCTTGGAGATGGAGCATATATGACAACCACATGCCCGCATGTCTCTTCTGCAGGCAATGGAAGCCTGTTCCATTGTGTGTGGTGACATTGAAGTAAAGACAATCCATGGATGGATTTGGCACACGAGGCGAGGATCCATAAGCCCACCCACGCACAATTGCTGTGTTTTTCTGTGTTTACAGTACAGTAGTGTATTTTTGTTTTATTTTTGCTTAAACTGAATTTACTGCACTGTAAAGTACCATACTGCAATGTACAGTATTGAGTATTTGCTCTTCTGGTTGTTGTGAAAACGTGCCTTCTGTGGAACTGAATAAAAACAGTGAATATGAAAGACTCCAGTGTTTTATATAAAGTAGACTAGTGTGTTGCTGCTGATCTGAAAGTGTATTCATCAGAGTGACAATTTTGGCCCAGTCGGCCATTTACCTGTTACATTACGACACCACCAATATTATCCAGAAGGTGGCAGTATTTCATTTAGATAGAAGAGAAAGAGATATTGTGTTAATGTGTTCTACATAATAGAATGAATGAATTATTATAGCACTATACAATTACAACAGAAGCACTTTAAAAGCACTGTGTTATATATGGTAGACAGGAGACAGAGGAAAGGTATAGAAATATATATACAGAAAGTATAACTTTATTGATGTAAAAAATCATGTTTTATTTTAAATAGACTTCAAAAGCCTAGTAATTAATTGTAATTAATTATTTCATCTTGCTTATCTGCCAACATCGCTCTAATGTTACCATTAAAAAAACAACCTGGAAAAGAAGAAACCATTTGTTGAGAAAGGAAGTGCCAACTACTGCAGAAAAAAAAGATTCAACATTTTTTACACAATCTGTTATTAAAGGTATAGCTTACAGCTCGGTAATATTTGATCTCCAACTTAACATTAAATCAAGTCTGACAACCACACCAGCAACTCTGTGACCGTGTCTCCTCATGGTAATACCACTTCTGATGGTGCTCGGCCTCTAGACCAGCATTGAACAATTCTGTCTGGAGTCCCTTCTGCTGTGGAGAGAGGTGGAAGATAAATGATTAGTTTGAGCATCAAAATAAACTTTAAACATATCATCTTCTGTGTTCAAAGGGACAAGGGAGACGATTTGAGTATTTTTCCGTAAAAGTTTGTAATTTTAACTTTACTGAAGTATGTTTTAAATTAAGTAAATTAGCCTACTTTGCTTCATTTATACATCAAGCGTTACTGAGGAAATTATTAGGGGTCCTACGATCCGTAGGAACCCTATTGTATTCGTTAGTATTATTTTTTTTATCTTGACTTTTTGGCTCCAAAAGTTATAAAAATTGGCAGACTTGTAGAAATCGTAAAGTTAATAAGGGAATCAAAATATGGGCAAGAATAACACATGGCGCTATAACATGGCCTTCAAGTTCACAAATTCAACAGGCTGCCATTACCACTAGGAAGGTGCAATTTGCATGAAACTTGTTATACATACACCATTTGTCATGATGAACAACTTTCACATTGCAACCCATATGGTCAGACCATTGGGATATAGTGCAGTGACCACAACTTGACCAAACACCCACACATTAACTCCTTTGGTGCCGAAAGTGGGAAAAGCTGCAAACTTGGCACACATGTACCAGGTCACTGTGGGACTATAGGGTGATTAAATCATAGCAATAAGGCAAAAGACGGCAGAGATATGCATTTTAAAGTGAAATACATGCATATGTATACAGCTCTACAACACGTTTAAACAGCTCTAACATTGCATCCAAAACACGTAGGCTCAGCTATTGAATGGGGCTAATTAAGAGGAGATTCCATAGTATACCCATGCCAAATTTGAAGACTATATCTGAAAAAACAACCAAAATACATTTGTTTGAAGTTCTCCCTTCTGAACCATGGCCTCTCTACAATGCAGGCTGGGCCTTAAAGGGGTACACACCTTATTTCGCAAACATCTGTTTGACAGTGGATTTTGACACAGTAGGCTTAAGAAACTTGGTTGGTGATTGTTTTGATATGTTAACTGCTGGAAAATCAGTTTTTAAGGCATACAAATGCATATTACCAAACCAACCAAGCTCACCATACCTCCACATAGGAAAGACTTCTATTTCTCAAAATATACTCCAATCTGCCCTTGGCAGTCTACGGTCATACTGTCGGTCATACTGTCATACGGCCATACAGTCATACTGTCATACTGTCATACAGTCATACTGTTGGTCATACGGTCATACTGTTGGTCATACTGTCATATCTGTCATACTGTCGGTCATACGGTCATACAGTTGGTCATACTGTCATACTGTCGGTCATACAGTCATACAGTTGGTCATACTGTCTGTCATACTGTCATATTGTCGGTCATACAGTCATACTGTTGGTCATACTGTCATACTGTCGGTCATACGGTCATGTGAGAATGTGAAAATCCCTTCTCACTGTTTCTCCCCTCACATCATATTTAATGTGGTATTTGGACTTCCGAAGCACTAGGGGGCAGAAGGTTAACCCAGCCTTGGCCAGGGAAGTTCCCCTTGTTATTGGTATGGCCCAATCAGTCCACCTGGGACTGATTGGCTTATTTAAGGGGAGTCTCATTTTGTGGCAGAGGGGGAAGGTGCTGGCTTGACAAGAGGCCAGTACTAGAGCACAAGCCTAGCTGATGGCTAGGCTGATTGATGCAACCAGTTGTTTCTTTTTAGAACATTGCTTTATTTTGGTTTATTTATTTACTTCTGATGGTGCTCGTCCACCCAGCCAACAGCCCAGCATTGAAGAATTGTGTCTTTCCTTTAAAACATAGAAATAGTTTGTGCATTTGAATAAGCTTTAAACATATTATCCTCAAATGAGACGATCCAGGATCTACTAGCAAAGCTATACTTTGTGCTGATCATTCAAGCGTCGGTCTGGACCTATGAACCAGAGTCTGGTTGCATTTAGGAGAGAGGGATCTGGGCTTTTTTTTTTTTTGTTACAGAGAATCTTGGAGATGGATGGAGCTGCAGCCTCATGAATTTATTTGCATTGATAGATAGGCTGGATTCAACCTCAGCAAAACAAGACGACGGGGTCGTAATATAATTGGACACAGGGCAATTGTGCAAGTCCCGGGGCAGTGTGGGGGTAATATCTCATTGTGTGCCGCCATAAGCCTTCAAGGGTCACTGCACCACCATGCAAAACGAGGTCCCTTCAATACCCAACATATCATCACATGTCTAGATGCACTTCATGATGCAGATGTACAGGATAGACAAGAGCAGCCCGGATTTGTTGTTGTGTGGGATAATGTTAGTTTCCATCAGGCTGTTCTGGTCTGGAACTGGTTCACAAACCATACTCAATTTGAAGTCCTATACTTGCCCCCTTACTTGCCATTTCTAAACCCTTTTTGGCTTGGAGATGGTGCGTATATGACCGCCAACCACATGCCTCTTCTTCAGGCAATGGAACAGGCCTGCAGAGACATTGAGGTGGGGTCAATCCATGGATGGATTCGGCACACAAGGCAATATTTTCCCCGATGCTTAGCGGGAGAAAACATTGCTTGTGATGTTGATGAGATCCTGTGGCCAGACCCAACAGACTGCAGGATCCATAAGCTGATCAACTCACAATTGCCGTGTTTTCTGTTTATAGTACAGTAGGGTTTATTTATTTAATTTTTTTGCTTAAACTTACTGCACTGTAATGTACAGTACTGCAATGTACAGTATTGATTTGATATTCTGGTTGTTGTGCAAACGTGCCTTCTGTAGAACTGAATAAAAACAGTGAGCATGAAAGACTGCAGTGTTTTATATAAAGTAGACTAGTGTTGCTGCTGATCTGAAAGTGAATTCATCAGAGTGACATTTTGCCAAAGTATTATTAGGTTTCAATAGCAGAGTTTCAATTAGACATAGATGTGAATGGTATATTTCCAGGTGTTGTGTGTTGAGTTTTGACACAATGAGCCAAGTTTTGCAAAACGTGTTCAAGCAATTGAAAAAAACTAATGTGTTCAACATAATGGAATAAATGAATTAATATAGCACTATACAATTACAACAGCAGCACTTTAAAAGCACTGTGTTATATATGGTAGACAGGAGACAGAGGAAAGGTATCTGATGCAGAAAGTATAACTGTATTGATGTAAAAAATCATGTTTTATTTGAAATACACTTCAAAAGCCTAGTAATTAATTGCGATTAATTATTTCATCTTGCTTATCTGCCAACATCGCTCTAATGTTACCATTAAAAAACAACCTGGAAAAGAGAAAAACATTTGTTGAGAAAGGAAGTGCCAACTACTGCAGAAAAAAAAAAGATTCAACATTTTTTACACAAACAATCTGTTATTAAAGGTATAGCTTACAGCTCGGTAATATTTGATCTCCAACTTAACATTAAATCAAGTCTGACAACCACACCAGCAACTCTGTGACCGTGTCTCCTCATGGTAATACCACTTCTGATGGTGCTCGGCCACAAACTGATTTTCAACGTCCTCTGCTGTTGAGAGAGGTGGAAAATAAACAATTAGTTTGAGCATTAGAAGAAGCTTTAAAGGTCCCATGACATGCCACCAGGTGTGTGTGTGTGTGTGTGTGTGTGTGTGTGTGTGTGTGTGTGTGTGTGTGTGTGTGTGTGTGTGTGTGTGTGTGTGTGTGTGTGTGTGTGTGTGTGTGTGTGTGTGTGTGTGATTAGCCGTTACAAGCTGTTTTGAAAATCTGGCTCTTATGACATCACAAGTGGGCGTGTCCACACCTGGTGGCATGTCATGGGACCTCTAAACATATTATCCTCTATGTACAAAGGGTCAAGTGAGACGATCCAGGATCTACAAGCGAAGCTACATCATTGAAGCGTAGGTCTGGACCTATGAACCAGAGTCTGGTTGGCCTCTGGCGGCCATGTTGTTTTTCCAATCGACTTAATTTTATTTGAGCAGTTAGAACTTTGGTCCCCAAAGGCCACTGAGTTGGTCCCGCTCAAATCAAATATTGCTTCTATGAACTGTGGCTATTTTAGTAACAGGCCACGCCCATTTTGAAGCCACGCCCCTTTAGAATTTTTTTTGACTTTATCTTGTTCAGAATTTTATTCTGAACAACTTTAGTAGAGGGGTCCAAGATCATAGGAGTCCAATTCATGTAGATATGTGCAATTTACCAATTTTTTGGTAAAAACCACACCCCTTTTCGAACTCAATGGCTCATGGGTACTTGCTACTTTAGTGTACAGACTAATCCTTATGTCAAATTGAAGATAATGGGCCATAGATGGTGGCAAAGGATTTTTGTCGAAGTCGAAAAACCTGGGATCCTTGGGGAATTTACTGTTTTTAACTAAATTCAAAATGGCGGGAAATGTGGCTACCGGAAGTGCTAAGTTAGTATCTGCAAATTTGTTCATCATGAGGATTTGCATGTGTGGCAAAAGTTTCATGAGTGTAGGTCCAACGGGTGACGAGTTATGCTTGTGTAAATGTTGAAATTTTGACATAGTTGGTATAGCGCCACCTTGGGGCCAATGTGAATTTGACGGCTAGAATATCAAATTTTACAGCAGTCCCAACAAATGTGCCAAATAAAAATGAGTTTTCGTATATGTTCAGGGGGGGGAAAATGCAGTCAAAGAGGCTTAAAAATAAGAAGAAGAAGAATAATCGGACCAATAACAATAGGGACCTTGCAGGTTCTGCTCGGTCCCTAAAAATAAAAAATAGCATGTGTCTGTGTGACAACTAGGCCTATAGCATTTATTTAAATGTGCTGATTTCTGAAACATGCTTTGCGCCGCAAAGAGGGCAGACTTTCTCTGATTCCTGCATTCCGTTTCATTCATTCATTCAGTGATTGACGCGCTGCGCACTCTCTAGAAACTTTGGTGTCAACATTAAAAATGCAACGTTCCATTCATTCATTATCATTCAAACGCAGAGGCATTGACACGGCTATTGCTGGTCTAGATAGATTCCTGCCCATATTGTTGGGCAGGGGTATGATGATGCGGGCAATGTAACCGGGAATGGCACGCATCAATTCGCAGCACAGTTTCCCGCAGCAGTCTACGTTCACTGCAGAAACCACGCTCTCAACTTGGCGATTGTGCACTCCACTAAGGTCAGGGATGTTCGTAACTGTCTAGACACGGCCCAATAAATAGTGAACTTCATCACAGCCTCACCGACGCGCCTACAGTGCTTTATGGCAAACAATCGGAACAAAAAACGCCTGCAGAAATTCTCCGACACCCGCTGGTCTCAGCATGATTCATGTAAGCCCTACAGTATGTCTTCTGTCATTGATCAATATGAGGACATTTTAACCACGATGGTTGAATTAAAATCAGAGGGAGACAGCAAGTGCCGCTCGCAAGCGACCTCCAACACGAGCAACGGAATCATTTGATTTTATTATATGCCTTGTGATAGGGTTGCCTTGTGACGTGGCGTTTGATCGCCTACATTTCGACTGCGCATGGATTTTTGGAATTTATATTGCTGCAATTTGTGTTGACTTCTAACATGTCTGTCTTTGCTGTTTAAATCTAACAGTAGTCTACGAGTAATATATATGCGGGAACCACTGTTTTTGGGGTATTGCGAAATAGCGCCAGCTGGACATTCAGTGGTATTGGATGACGTGTTTTAATAAAACACATCCAATACACGGAATGTCCAGCTGGCGCTATTTCGCAATACCCCAAAAACAGTGGTTCCCGACGTCGTTAGGCTAACGATGCTTTCGGGAAACGGGGCCCTGGTTTCTGTTTCAATGGGATTTACAAAATGCCAAATAAAACAACAGAAACTGTATTTCGCTATAATACTTGATTTGGAACATCAACAAACACCACTAACCACTCAGTGAGTTGCACATTTTTGAAAACTAACGGTTAGGGTTGTTTTAAGGACAGGTTTGTGAATGCCCGTAGCCAGCCATTCTGAAGCAGGCAGGGGCGATTCTAAATGAGCCAAATAGAGACAGGACCAATAGTCAACAGGTCGGTGTCAACCACTCTATTTCATCCTAGACAAACCAGAAAGGGGCTCAACGTTCAAAATACCGGAATTGTTTAAATAGGCCTACTGTCTAAGGGCTCAACAGGTGTAAACGTTTAAATAGGCCTACTGTCTAAGGGCTCAACAGGTGTAAACGTTTAAATAGGCCTACTGTCTAAGGGCTCAACAGGTGTAAACGTTTAAATAGGCCTACTGTCTAAGGGCTCAACAGGTGTAAACGTTTAATAATTAGGTCCCTTGCCCAACGACTGGAAGTTTAGGATAAAACAGGAAAACACTGCAAAACACAACATCAAGTAAAACCAAACACAATAAAACACAAGTAACTCAATAGACAATAAAAGCTCAAACACAATGCATGCTAAATATGAAATGTAAAAGCACAAAAAATATGGCATAAATAAAACCAGAATAAGCTATACTTCTGCTTTGTGACATACAACGTATTACTGCTTGTGTGCTAGTGAGCAGTTCCGTACATTTAGACACCCGGTCCTCTCATTGTCTCTTTTCCTGTTCCTACTAATAGGTCAATATAGCAGGCACTGTATATCTGACTTTCTTTGCTCAGAAGGATATTTATTTTGTTTAAAATGCGAGGTTCTGCCTCAGAACAGACTGAACCAACTGAAAAGCACGCTCAAATTACTGCTCTATGATAAATGATAGAACAGAGGAACAGAAAATATTTTGAGACAAACAGCATGTTTAGTGATGAATAAACATGGCACACACAATATTTAATAAATATTTCAGGATTTGTTTTATTTGAAATAGATGCATATTTCTTCAAAAGCCTGTACGTTTAATAATAATAAATACATAACTTAGATAAATAAATAGATCTTATGATTCCAAGTTGTACAATTAAGAAAAGAAGGGAAAACTCCTTCAGAGGTAGAAAAAACAACTCTTATAAAATACTAATAATGAAATACAACATCTTCATGTTTGATGCAACAATCTGTTATAAGTAGTATAGCCTAGTGCCTAGTCTCCAACAAAACATTAAATAGAGTCTGATAACCACACCAGCAACTCAGTGACCTTGTCTCCTCATGGTAATACTACTTCTGAACGTGCTCGTCCACAAACAGCCCAGCATTGAACAATTCTGTCTGGAGGTTTTCAACGCCTTCTGCTGTGGAGAGAGGTGGAAAATAAATAATTAGTTTGAGCATTAGAAAAAGCTTTAAACATATTATCCTCTGTGTTCAAAGGGTTAAGTGAGACGATCCAGGATCTACTAGCAAAGCTATACTTTGTGCTGATCATTGAAGCGTAGGTCTGGACCTATGAACCAGAGTCTGGTTGCCTTTAGGAGAGAGGGATCTGGGCTTACCTTGACATCATCCTCTCAATAACTTTCTTGACCCATGGAGCTTCAGGATCCAGACACACCTCTTGGCCCGTCATTTTCAGAGTGGCACTGCAACACCAAACATGAAGCAGACAATGAGTAAGAACATACACTTCTCATATCCCAACAAGGTCCAAGGAAAGATCTCCATAACATTGAAGAGGTCAACATCACTGTAGAGGGAGGCAATGTGAACAGAATATTTCTGAGGAGGACTCACATGATCTCAGATTCTTCACAGTGAGAATTGGCCGGAATGATCTCCACCTTCTCGATGTGACGACCAATCCGACGGCTCTCTGTCTGGATGCAGCGGCAGCGCAGCTCGATCCCCAACCCCCTCAGACTCATTCCTGTTAGGACACGTTAGAGTAGACTTAGAACACCTCAACACACGTGTCTGTGGCATACCCTCTCACTCTTAACAATCACATGAATATAGAAGCATTAGGACCTACCGTCAGTAATGGTCAGCAAGGCCAGGAGAACCAGTAGAGAGCTGATTGGGATTTTGCTGCTTGAAATCTTCATTTTTAGAATACAATTAAACTTTTAACAACTGAGGTTGTCTGATCTTCTAATGTTTGACAGGTTCTTGGCTATTTTTCTTCTCTCTGCTTTGGCAGCTCTGATCACTCTCACTGCTGAATAACTCTGGCTCTGAGAAAGAGAGTTACGCCTTTTAAAGCTGTCTGGTGACTCACATCCAACTCTGAAGGAAGCATGGTGCAATCTGGGAATGTCATATCTGGGAATTTACAGATAAGGCTCATGTGCCGGCTTCTGCAGCAAGTTGAGCATGTTTTTTTCCACACAGGATGTACAATTATTGTGACAAGTAAATGTCACCATACTTGTGACCAGAACTGTCACAATAGAAACTATTAAGCAGTGAAGAAAATAAATTATTTAAACTTTTCAACAGCCTCATTGAAGTCTGTTATCACAAGGGATCTGGGCAGGATCTTTCCTCTATCAGAGGCTTGAAACCAAAATGAAGAATGATATCTTTTTGAACTATTCATGATTAGGTAAGCTGTTAATTATGAATCAGTATGAGGGGTAGAAGTATATTACTTTACAACTATGAATAATGCCCATAACAATAATAGTCCAGTCATTTTAAGCCAAAATAGGGGTCAACCTAGCACAAATTGCAACAGAAGCTAACTGAACTGATTTTGTATCCTCATTCCTCCATATGTCCTGATCAGGAAAAACAAGCGCAGAAGAATCCCATTAGGGGAAAGTTTCGAAAAAGACCCAAATATAGCCTATTCATACGCCTATTCATTCTTTTTCTCACGTGAATAGGCTAATCATTTTAACATTTAGATTTCACCATGAAAATTACTGAGTTGATTACTTACATCAAGACAAACAAAAAATGTATTACAAGTTTTTTGAAATTGTTTGTTAACATAGGCAAACGGTGCATAATCGAATTACGTATGTGCTAATTTGCATAAATACCACAACAGATCTTAATATTGGGTATACCCAAGTGAAAATGTCTTTTTGAACCTTGTTGACATCTTACAGTAAAAGACTATAAAGGCAAACAAATGTCACCATAAGGGGCAGAGATTCAGTCATTCATTCAAGGTCCACTCAAATGTCAATCAACTGTCACTAAGCTGTCAGGTAAGAAAGGTTGTTTGATCCAGACCCTTTTTATTGGACCTACCTTTAGTCTCATGCGTTCTCCTTACCCTTGTCTCCTGTTCTTCCCTCAGACTCATCCCCAGAAACAGCCCCAGTACCTCCAGCCCCAAACCCCATCTCTGCAATAATAATTAATACAGGCTGGTCTACAGTACTCCTGCCTCTATGTATTAATGCTCATCGGTAGCACAAATGGGTTCCATTCAGACTCTAACGTTAAGTATTTTACTGTTATATGTCAACAAGATTCAACAAGACATTTTCACCTGGCTATACCCAATGTTTAGATCTGTTGTGGTATTTATGCAAATTAGCACATACGTAATTAAATTATGCACTGTTTGCCCATGTTAACTAACCATTTAAAAAAACTTGTAATACATTTATTGTCTGTCTTGATGTAAGACATCAACTCAGTTATTTTCATGGTGATATCTAAAGGTTAAACATTTGACCCTATTCACGTGAGAAAAAGAATGAATAGGCTATATTTAGGTATTTTTCGAAACTTTCCCCTAATGGGATTCTTCTGGGCTTTTTTTTTTCCTGACTCAGGATATATTGAGGTTACAAAATCAGTTCAGTTTGCTTCTTTTGCAATTTTTTTTTACCTTTTTTCATAAAATGACTGGACTATTACATTAATAACAAAAGGTTTATCCTTTTGTGGATGTTGTTGTTAATTATATTAGTTGTTTTAATAAATAACTTAATACGTAGATGAATGTATGAATGATGAATACAATTTGTGTTGTATTTATTTAACAGATTTATCATACAATAAATTGAAGGACATGAAGATAAACAACAAATATTAAATTTGATTTTCAGACCTTTATCTTTTCTGTATTTTAAAGTTTGATTAACATTTTAAGATGTAGGATTATGTTATTAAGTCAGATATGAAAAATGTCAGGTCACCTTAAAAATTAAATAAACACCTATATTAAATGTTTACTGACCAGAAGGTTTGCATATCTCACAAAGTACCATGATGAATTATATTGATTGTGAAGGAAATCTCTATATTGACTTAAATACAGCAGTTCATCAAAATGTAGTATTTTGGGGTTTTATATTTGATTCTGTAAATCCTCCCATGAGACAGTTTTCTCTCTGAACACAAAAGGACTGCACAGAAGGTTCACGGATTACACAAAGACCTGCTGAAATTCCAGTTGATACATGGAACCTATTAACTTACAAAGCCTCACCTGCCCCACCCAGGTAGAAACTATATTAATTACACTCCCTTTTGATCTCTTCGGCACATGTCCAAGAGTGGATGTATGATTTACAATCACAAAGGAATAGAACGGATCAGCACAACATTGTTGGCCTATTATTGGAGAAAGATGGACGTATTCATTTTTTATTTTCTCTATAGCTTTGTGTTGCCATTATTTGAAATGAATGCACATTTTATTGAAGTACAACGTATTACTGCTTGTGTGCTAGTGAGCAGTTCCGTACATTTAGACACCCGGTCCTCTCATTGTCTCTTTTCCTGTTCACTCCTCTACTAATAGGTCAATATAGCAGGCACTGTATATCTGACTTTCTTTGCTCAGAAGGATATTTATTTTGTTTCAAATGCGAGGTTCTGCCTCAGAACAGACTGAACCAACTGAAAAGCACGCTCAAATTACTGCTCTATGATAAATGATAGAACAGAGGAACAGAAAATATTTTGAGACAAACAGCATGTTTAGTGATGAATAAACATGGCACACACAATATTTAATATATATTTCAGGATTTGTTTTATTTGAAATAAATGCATATTTCTTCAAAAGCCTGTACATTTAATAATAATAAATACATAAATTAGATAAATAAATAGATCTTATGATTCCAAGTTGTACAATTAAGAAAAGAAGGGAAAACTCCTTCAGAGGTAGAAAAAACAACTCTTATAAAATGCTAATAATGAAATACAACATCTTCATGTTTGATGCAACAATCTGTTATAAGAGGTATAGCCTAGTGCCTAGTCTCCAACAAAACATTAAATAGAGTCTGATAACCACACCAGCAACTCAGTGACCTTGTCTCCTCATGGTAATACTACTTCTGAACGTGCTCGTCCACAAACAGCCCAGCATTGAACAATTCTGTCTGGAGGTTTTCAACGCCTTCTGCTGTGGAGAGAGGTGGAAAATAAATAATTAGTTTGAGCATTAGAAAAAGCTTTAAACATATTATCCTCTGTGTTCAAAGGGTTAAGTGAGACGATCCAGGATCTACTAGCAAAGCTATACTTTGTGCTGATCATTGAAGCGTCGGTCTGGACCTATGAACCAGAGTCTGGTTGCCTTTAGGAGAGAGGGATCTGGGCTTACCTTGACATCATCCTCTCAATAACTTTCTTGACCCATGGAGCTTCAGGATCCAGACACACCTCTTGGCCCGTCATTTTCAGAGTGGCACTGCAACACCAAACATGAAGCAGACAATGAGTAAGAACATACACTTCTCATATCCCAACAAGGTCCAAGGAAAGATCTCCATAACATTGAAGAGGTCAACATCACTGTAGAGGGAGGCAATGTGAACAGAATATTTCTGAGGAGGACTCACATGATCTCAGATTCTTCACAGTGAGAATTGGCCGGAATGATCTCCACCTTCTCGATGTGACGACCAATCCGACGGCTCTCTGTCTGGATGCAGCGGCAGCGCAGCTCGATCCCCAACCCCCTCAGACTCATTCCTGTTGGGACACGTTAGAGTAGACTTAGAACACCTCAACACACGTGTCTGTGGCATACCCTCTCACTCTTAACAATCACATGAATATAGAAGCATTAGGACCTACCTTCAGTAATGGTCAGCAAGGCCAGGAGAACCAGTAGAGAGCTGATTGGGATTTTGCTGCTTGAAATCTTCATTTTTAGAATACAATTAAACTTGTAACAACTGAGGTTGTCTGATCTTCTAATGTTTGACAGGTTCTTCGCTATTTTTCTTCTCTCTGCTTTGGCAGCTCTGATCACTCTCACTGCTGAATAACTCTGGCTCTGAGAAAGAGAGTTCCGCCTTTTAAAGCTGTCGGATGACTCACAGAAAACACTCAAGGAAGCGTGGCGCAATCCGGGAATGTTATCATTGTAAATTCATAGACTTGCTGTTAGACAGACATCTACAGCAAGAAGACCCCCTGTCCACCCCCTGTCACAATAAGTTGTGACTAGTATTTTCCACAATACTTGAATACGTGAAGAAAATAAATGACTTCAGCTTAATTTAGTTAACTAAACCTGACCCTAACAAGGGAAGTGGGTAGGATCATTCCTCTGTCAGAGGTTTGAAACAAAATTAAGACGTATCTTTTTATTCCTTTGGGGATTAACTTGAATTAAAAACGTTGAATGATTAGTTAAGACGTTCATTATAAATTACTACTAGGGTTACTAGTA
The DNA here is from genome assembly GCF_964030765.1 of Micromesistius poutassou. Lineage (NCBI taxonomy): Eukaryota > Metazoa > Chordata > Actinopteri > Gadiformes > Gadidae > Micromesistius > Micromesistius poutassou. The sequence continues at coordinate 23,135,608 of NC_140273.1, read as the reverse complement.
CATTACTATACAGCTATGACTTACTTATATAAGATTAAATCAATGTACCTTATTAATCCCAGAAGGAATATAAGGGACAACCACTGTTACTACTACCCCTACCAATACTTCTAACAAGAATAATATCAGGTCCATCGTTTTGTTTTTTATATTAGTTGTTAAAACAAATTAATGCATAAATTAATGCATGAATGAATACAATATATTTTTTATTTTTTTAACACGTTTATGAAAGAATAAATTGAAGGACAATGTAAGGGCTGGTGGAACCACAGAAAGTAGAACTTAATAGCACGACTCGGAGGCAAAAAGTCTGTAAAACAAGAGATGTCTTTACTGGTAGAAAAATAGAGTTGGTAAACCGGTTATCAGTTCGGTGATTGCGAGAGCAAATACGACAGGAGAGGACAAAAGGTGTAGTCGGAAAGAACAAGCAGGAATCAAAAGCGGGAAGCGTAAATATGGCTAGAAGTACTGCTGGAACATTTGACACAGAGGAACAAAGCCAGACTGTCAAAGAGGGAGGACAACCCGCTGACTAGAGCCACCAGAGAGGAGGGCTGATGAGGAACAGGAGTGAACAGGTGAGGGAGGACACTCACAAAGCGGGAAACACAAGGGCAGGGAGTCAAATGTCCGGAACGAGAGGAGAAGTGAGAAAGACAAGGAAAACAGGAAACAATGAGAAAACTAATGAAGTATAATTATATAACTTAATGAGCAGGGTGAGACCTGACGGTTATGAAGCTCATCTAAAAATATTACACTGGATTTTCAGACCCTTAGCTTTTCTATATTTGAAAAAGTTGGATTCACATTTTAAGATAGGAATGTATGATCATATTTAGTCATATATGAAAAATGTCAGGTCACCTTAACAAAATAATAAAAACACCTTCAAAAATGCATACTGTCCAGAAAGTTGACGTATTTCACAAAGGACCACGGTCAATTATGTCGATTGTGAAGGAGAAAACGTTTACTTTCCTAATTCAGCAGCTGAGTAACTACACGGTTTACCTGGCCGTATTGCCATGTTGTCATCGAAGTACCATCAGTCAACAACATCAGTGATCAATATCTTATCTTTATTGACTTCAATAAAGTTAATCAGAGATGTAGTATTGTGGGTGTTTACCTTTGATTCTGTAAATCCTCCCGTGAGACTGTTGTCTCTCTGAGCACAAAAAGACTGCAGCTGATGCTGCACAGAAGGTTCACGGATTACACAAAGACCATAGGAAAGTGTGGTGACACATGGAACCTATTAACTTACAAAGCCTCCCCTGCCCCACCCAGGTAGAAACTATATTAATTACGGTTTACACTCACTCCCTTTTGATGGATCTCATGTGTCCAAGAGCTGACGTATTATTTACAATCACAAAGGAACATAAAACAGCAATATAACATTGTTGGCCTATTATTGGACTAAGATACATTTTTTATTTTCTCTATAGCTTTGTGTTGCCATTATTTGAAATGAATGCACATTTTATTGAAGTACAACGTATTACTGCTTGTGTGCTAGTGAGCAGTTCTGTACATTTAGACACCCAGTCCTCTCATTGTCTCTATTCCTGTTCCTACTAATAGGCCAATATAGCAGGCACTGTATATCTGACGTTTTTATTCAGAAGGATATGAATGTATATATATATATTTATTGTTTAAAATTAGATTTTCTGCAAAGGAATGGACTGAATGAACTGAGAAGCACTATAAAATCATTGTCACATCATAAATGATAGAACTGAGAAACAGAAAATTATCTGAGACAAACCGCATGACTTGAGTGATGAATAAACATGACACAATATTTTCATTTGTCATTTTTTATTTTAAATAGATGCATATATCTTGAAAAGCCTGTACATTTAATAATACTAAATACATAAATACGACAAATAAATCATAAAGATCGTATGAATCCAATTGTATTGTGGTACAATTAAGAAAGGAAGGGAAAACTCCTTCAGGAGGTAAAATAAACAACTCTTGTATAAAAACTATGCTAATAATGAAATACAACATATTCATGTTTGATGCAACAATCTGTTATAAGTGGTATAGCCTAGTGCCTAGTCTCCAACAAAACATTAAATAGAGTCTGATAACCACACCAGCAACTCAGTGACCTTGTCTCCTCATGGTAATACTACTTCTGAACGTGCTCGTCCACAAACAGCCCAGCATTGAACAATTCTGTCTGGAGGTTTTCAACGCCTTCTGCTGTGGAGAGAGGTGGAAAATAAATAATTAGTTTGAGCATTAGAAAAAGCTTTAAACATATTATCCTCTGTGTTCAAAGGGTTAAGTGAGACGATCCAGGATCTACTAGCAAAGCTATACTTTGTGCTGATCATTGAAGCGTCGGTCTGGACCTATGAACCAGAGTCTGGTTGCCTTTAGGAGAGAGGGATCTGGGCTTACCTTGACATCATCCTCTCAATAACTTTCTTGACCCATGGAGCTTCAGGATCCAGACACACCTCTTGGCCCGTCATTTTCAGAGTGGCACTGCAACACCAAACATGAAGCAGACAATGAGTAAGAACATACACTTCTCATATCCCAACAAGGTCCAAGGAAAGATCTCCATAACATTGAAGAGGTCAACATCACTGTAGAGGGAGGCAATGTGAACAGAATATTTCTGAGGAGGACTCACATGATCTCAGATTCTTCACAGTGAGAATTGGCCGGAATGATCTCCATCTTCTCGATGTGACGACGAATCTGACGGCTCTCTCTCTGGATGCAGCGGCAGCGCAGACTTATTCCTTATTAGGAGACGTTAGAGTAGACTTAGAACACCTCAACACACGTGTCTGTGGCATACCCTCTTACTCTTAACAATCACATGAATATAGAAGCATTAGGACCTACCTTCAGTAATGGTCAGCAAGGCCAGGAGAACCAGTAGAGAGCTGATTGGGATTTTGCTGCTTGAAATCTTCATCTTTAGAATACGATATAATTCTTGACAACTGAGGTTGTCTGATCTTCTAATGTTTGACGGGTGCTTTTCTATGCTTCTTCTCTTCGCTTTGGCAGCTCTTATCACTTTGATCACAGAGAAAGAGAGTTGCTCCTTTTAAAGCTGTCAAATGAATCACGCAAACTCAAGAATGCGTTGTGCAATTTGTAATTGGAGAAACCATGGGAAATAACAGACAGACGCACTGCTTTAAAGGCAACTGCAGCAAAATAAGCTTCTGGTTATATTGAGAAAGTAAGGGAAAACTCCTTCAGAGGTAAAATAATGGCTAGTCTATTTTCTAGTCTAGTCTATTATTTAAGTTGTAAATAATAAGACCTGAATTTGAAAAACAGAGGGTCAACAACCAGAGACAAGCAGAGACAAAAACACATAGTGCAACACGGATAACTGATATGCTGGCATAGGCTACAGACTTCATATAAACAAACAGAGAACAGGAAACACACACTTGAAATTCACAAGACACTTTTGAAGATACAAAACATCTGGCAGGAAAAGGGGAAAGTAAATAGCATTATGCATATTTCTTTCTTTTTTGCTTTTTTTGTATTACTACTAGGCTTACTGCTTCATTACCATATATAGAAATAACAACAATAAAAGCTTTATTATTTTTACTTTTTTTCTAAATAATATGAGTTGTTCAAATAAGTTGTTTAGATCCATGAATGAATGCATGAATGAATGATAAGATTTAATTTATTGAAAACATTTATCACGTAATAAATTGTCAGAGATGAGGCTCAATTCAACATAAAACATTTGATTTTCAAACATTACATTTTTCTATATTTTACAAAGTTAGATTTGCATATTGAGATAGGAATGTATAATACTATTTATTCCAATAGAAGTAGTAGTAGTAGTAGTAGTAGTAGTAGTAGTAGTAGTAGTAGTAGTATAGTAATAGTGGTAGTAGTAGTGATAGTAGTGGTAGTAGTAGTAGTGGTAGTAGCAGTAGTAGTAGTAGTAGTGGTAGTAGTAGTAGTAGTAGTAGTGGTAGTAGTAGTAGTAGTGGTAGTAGCAGTAGTAGTAGTAGTGGTAGTGGTAGTAGCAGTAGTAGTAGTAGTAGTAGTGGTAGTAGCAGTAGTAGTGGTAGTAGTGGTAGTAGTAGTAGTGGTAGTAGTAGTGGTAGTAGTAGTAGTAGTGGTAGTAGCAGTAGTAGTAGTAGTGGTAGTGGTAGTAGCAGTAGTAGTAGTAGTAGTAGTAGTGGTAGTAGTAGTAGCAGTAGTAGTGGTAGTAGTGGTAGTAGTTGTGGTAGTAGTAGTAGTGGTAGTAGTAGTAGTAGTAGTAGTAGTAGTAGTAGTAGTGGTAGTAGTAGTAGTGGTGGTAGTAGTAGTAGTAGTGGTAGTAGCAGTAGTAGTAGTAGTAGTAGTAGTGGTAGTAGTGGTAGTAGTAGTAGTAGTAGTAGTGGTAGTAGCAGTAGTAGTAGTAGTAGTGGTAGTAGTAGTGGTAGTAGTAGTAGTAGTAGTAGTAGTGGTAGTAGTAGTAGTAGTAGTAGTAGTGGTAGTAGTAGTAGTAGTAGTGGTAGTAGTAGTAGTAGTAGTGGTAGTAGCAGTAGTAGTAGTAGTAGTGGTAGTAGTAGTGGTAGTAGTAGTAGTGGTAGTAGTAGTAGTAGTAGTAGTAGTGGTAGTAGTAGTAGTGGTAGTAGTAGTAGTAGTAGTAGTAGTAGTAGTGGTAGTAGTAGACTTTATTTGGGTTGTTGGGTTTGCGGCACAGTCTCACTTCATGTAAATAGAAATACTGTATACTGTGGATACTGTACAGAATTATTAGTGTCTGTATTTCATTCAGTTTTCTCGACAACCATTCATCGACCTCGCACCCTGGGAAGTGCACTGTGGATCGGTTTTGAACACACACTGAACTAAACACCCTAAAGAACAACCCAGTGTGACCAGACAACAACCCCCAGACCCACTCCCTCCACCGCCCAGTGTGACCAGACCACCCCCAGACCCCATCCCTCCACCGCCCAGTGTGACCAGACCACCCCCAGACCCACTCCCTCCACCGCCCAGTGTGACCAGACCACCCCCAGACCCCATCCCTCCACCGCCCAGTGTGACCAGACCACCCCCAGACCCACTCCCTCCACCGCCCAGTGTGACCAGACCACCCCCAGACCCCATCCCTCCACCGCCCAGTGTGACCAGACCACCCCCAGACCCACTCCCTCCACCGCCCAGTGTGACCAGACCACCCCCAGACCCCATCCCTCCACCGCCCAGTGTGACCAGACCACCCCCAGACCCGCTCCCTCCTAGAGAGCGGAGGCGGGGTACCAGGGCTGGCCGAGGTGGCCCTTGACCTGGCTGCTGCAGGGTCGGTCTGTAGGGGCTGTGTGGGTCTCTGCAGCCCTGCGGTGTGTGTGTGTGTGTGTGCATCATCCCCAGAGTCAAATCAGTCTGACTCAGGCACACACACACACACACCGATTTCCAATCAATACAACAGGATGTGACTTTTGCAAAATTACCTGGTAAATCATGCATCATCCAAAAAAATGTCCATTACTCAACGGACACACTAAACGTTTGCAGATGTAAGACAAATTTGGCAAATACGCTGGCATAGTCGAATAAGTTATGGGTATGTTTTGTATAATTTTAAGTAATGTTTTGTATAATTCGTATAAGTACGACGCCGACCACGTCGTATGGTAGCGTATGGTTGATACACTCCGCAGACGGGCCATTCACACTGCACATGTGTTGCTGTCGGATGACGGAGGGGGGAGTAGTCGTTGCAGAAGCAGCCTGCAGCCGATTAAAACGCTTCCCGCTAACAAAGCCAGCTTTTTCCTGGATCCCGTAGTTGCAAGGAGAGAGAGGGAAAATAACATTGATTTTATTATTCCAGTGTATGACAGCTTTTCTCTAGTTTTTCATAAGTTTGGGATAAGTTCTCCAAATCATCAAGGTGTGACAGGGGCGTTAGATAAGCACACTACATGACCACGTTGGCTCTGTGCGGCATAACTGGAATGGGTAAAACAAGGATGAACGCTGTTATCTTGTTATCTTTGTAGCAGCATCTTTTGTTTACAACAGTATGCCAACACTTTAATAAATCATGAGGCAGCATGGCCCTGGAGTGTATGTGAGTGAATTCAGTCGGGTTAAAGCTTCTTTGTGTCTACACCTTCCTATAAACCATGCTGTTTAAATTATTGTAATTATTGTGCATAATGAATATTTCATTGTCTAATTTCTGAAAACTTGTAATGACATGCCAACAGGTCAATTCAGAACCACTGTTCATTTCAAATGGTAAAGGACAGTTGTCAGTTGGGTTGACCGTTGTCAGTTGACAGTTACAGTTACTTGATTTATTGAACAAATAATACATGTTATACAGGTTTTACTAAATAAATCAGATAAATCAGCTATAATCCCATTTAATCCTGGCAAAATATCCTGCTTGTGAAGAAATGGATGACGGCAGACTTGACGTGTGCCTGAGGTGAGAAGGAGAATACACGAAGCCTTGAAGTCTGTTACGAGCGAGGGCGACGGGCTCCAACGGGCCTGGTCTGCCGTGAGACAGGAAGTGTACGTAATCACTGGTGGCTCTTATTTCAGCAAGTACCTCTTCTCTTGCATGATTTGAAGAGAGCCTGGCCTTTGGGCGAATTCAGAAATGGTGCATGGCGATCACGATTTAGCAAGATTATCTGTCATGTCAGGTGGTGAATACCATGCTGTGCTGTGTTATTCTTTCTCAGTCGTATTCATGGTTCCTCAAATCAGTGGGGAAGTGATTTCTACATGAGCTCAGCTGTGGGTATCTTGGTGACGTCAAGTTATTTCTCCACCTTTACATTTACTTTTTTTTACTTTTAAAATCTATACAATGGTCAGACATTTCATCAATAATTGTTGTAAGCTCAGACAAAATAGTGATTCTGTTAATCAAAAGATTATGTCTAACCTACTTATATTACAATTCAATGGCTACGCAAATGCCTAAGTACAGAAATATGATGTTCTATCTTCCGGATAATTCATTCACTAGTTCCTCATTAGTTTGATGTGGCTTAGTCATCAATATATACAACAATTTCAAACAGCCAGTGGTTCCCCTTCCTTTCCGGATATAAATGAAAAATGTGGTAAGTTGGCAAATGTAGTGTGGCAAAATAAATTAAAAAGATTCAATAATTAAAAAGCAACAATTGAATATAGTAGAAATCGCAACAAAATATGTCAGGAATGAATTAAAGGGCCCATATTATGCTTTTTTGGTCATTTCCTTTGGGGATACTACTAGAATATGGTGACATGCCCTGATGTTTAAAATACATGTTATACTAATCTTATCTTATCTTATACTAATACCTTGTTAACACGACAGAGTGCGCCAGCTGACTATCAGCACAGACTGGATTTATTATTATTCTTTATTTCAATGATAGCCCCTTGAGATGTATCATCTCATTTTCGAGGGGGTCCTTAGAAATAATGACAAACAATACAAACATAATAAAAAGTAAATACTAAACATAATACCAAACATAAGCACAAGGACACACACACTCATGCACACTCCAACAATGTTCCCCAAAGCTAATCCCCTCCCCCCCCGCCCCCACACAAGCCAATATTACACAAGTAAAGTATAGTTGGAGAGATAATCCTGAAGCAGAAGGAGCTGCCACACCCATTCTGAATCGAGGTAAAACCAGGATGGGAATAACCAAAAAGAGAGCTGCCAATTGTAGAAAAGTGCTGAATGCCTCTGCAATTAATAAAGGTTCATTGACAGTTTGATTGTTTAGTCTAATATGCGTTGTAGGGCTTTTTGTGGATTTATTGGTTATACTATTGATTCTCTTCCAAAATTTCTTCAGATTCTTAAACTCAGTCTTTATAGCAATTTGCTTTAGCATTTCTAGTATTGGTTTTGCATTTCTTAACTCTTTATAAGCATTCCAGTCAGCAGAATCCTTTTTTTTACGGTATTTTTTCCATGCCTTGTCTCTTTGTTTGAATAAATGTATGAGCTCTCGTTTGATCCAAGGTAGATGTCCACCCTTGACTTTAATTGATTTCCAAGGAGCATGCTTGTTGATGACCTCAACAAACTCAGTATAAAATAAATTCCAGGCATCTTCAACTGATGGAATTAATTTAAATCTCTCCCAGTTTATATTTAATATATCCTGGATGAAGTGTTCAGGGTTCATTTTATTAAAATGTCTTACTTTAATCAGTTTAGGAGGAAGCTGAGGCACTTGCGATTGGCTGAAAACGAGGGAGGCATCTGATTGGCTACAGAGAGTTCCTTGGTGAAAAAAATGCATTTGTGAATCCAGCCGTGTCAGGGGAGTCTCAAAAATCCACATAAATACAGACCAGTTCACACACAAATGCAAACAAGTTCACAAATGAAAAGGGTCTTGTAAATTCAAGTTTAACAGTTTGTATATAAATGTAACAACATCCAAATACATTTTTGATGAAAATTGGAAAAAAATGTATTCATATATTTATGGGTTTATATTACATTTATTTAAAACAAGACACATTTGTGTGTGGATCAGAAATGTGTTTGTGAAACTTATTTTTGTTTATGGATTTATTTTACATTTATACATGCCGATATCCATTTTTGTGTGCATTGAAATGTATTTGTGAGAAGAGAGTAATTTATATATAAATCACAAAATACATTTGTGAATCCTTCTCTGTGCATTCATTATTAATGAGACTGTTCTGACCCCATATTTCCAATGATTAGTCGTTTATTTTCATGAAGAATAATTTTAACGAAAGGGCTTTCAAAATGCTGGGGATTCTCATTTGGAAGATCAAGTTCTGCAGTCAGATTTGAGGATACATATGTTAATATGAGGCCGTGTCTTGAGCCCCTATTGTTCCTAAATAGAACGTAATTGTCAAGTTTGACCTCATCATCAGAAATATTGCTGTTTAACCAAGTTTCAGACAAAGTCATTACATGGGGTTTATTATAGGTAAGCCAGACTCTCAGTAAGTCAATTTTAGGTGGCAAGCTCTTAATGTTCAGATGGATAACATACAACCCTTTAGCCCAATTCATTAATCCAAAATAATTGAATAAGTATGCATATTATAGGGTAATGAAAATGCACACAGAGCATCATCGCAGGTTGTGGTATGTAGCAGGCAGGGACAGGAGAGCGAGGCAGAAGGAGAGCAACACACACACACACACACACACACACACACACACACACACACACACACACACACACACACACACACACACACACACACACACACACAGCAAAAAGGCCCTGCCCAAGTCCAAAAGACATGTACTGTGCCCAACCATACCCTAACCACTGCAGCAAGGAGCCCATGTCTGTCTATTATTTTAAATATCAATATAATTGAAGCAAGAACTAATATTTTCCAGAATACAAATAAAGAGAAAATAACTTTGTTACATTGCAATAACAGAGACTGAAACAAGACCTAACGTCGGAGCGTCCTCCATTTATTACAGACTATTATTATTACTACAGACTTTGTGAAAATGATTGACTTTCCCGCAGTTTGAGCAGATTTTACCACGGGCAGGACAGATCTGAGCTCTAGAATTCGGTGCGGAAGAGCCACAATTCCCCCATGGCTGGTGTGGGCGGTCGCGTGACTGTAAGGCTAGTAGTATGTTCTCCTCGCTGCTGTCTGCACTCACGTGTAGGAGGGACGCCCGTGACTCGACTGTGCCCGCTGTCTTGGCCAGTGCCAGAGAGTTGGAAGAGGTGGATAAACTAGCTCCACATTCCAGAGCAGATTCCACCTGAACTGCTAGGTTTAGAGCAGTTGTGAATGTTAGAGGATTATTTTCCAGTAACAGTGTTTACCTACACTTAGTGCTACACTTAGTACTTACTACCTAGTACCTTTTGGCACAGTTTGTGTGCAGTACCAGGTGGTCTCTAATAATTTTTTCCTGTAACGCCCCAAACTTGCACACGCCACGAACTGCATCACCGATTCACCTGACCGTTGGCGTCTCTGTTGGGATTTGATACGACGGAGCAGAGCACTTTGTGTAGTGACGAAATGTGCTTTAAGTTGCTCCACGGCATTTGCGAAAGTCGCTGCAGTGCCGAGAGTTCCAGACACACGCTGTCCCTCCGCTCGTAGACAGTGCAGCAGCAGTGCCCGTTTCCTCTCCGCCGAAACACCCTCTAAGACAGCAGCTAGGATATAGGTTTGAAACACCCTCTAAGCCAGCAGCTAGGATATAGGTTTAAAACACCCTCTAAGCCAGCAGCTAGGATATAGGTTTAAAACACCCTCTAAGCCAGCAGCTAGGATATAGGTTTGAAACACCCTCTAAGCCAGCAGCTAGGATATAGGTTTAAAACACCCTCTAAGCCAGCAGCTAGGATATAGGTTTAAAACACCCTCTAAGCCAGCAGCTAGGATATAGGTTTAAAACGAGGAAATCCAGCCGGGCCGCGACTTAAATGGAATGGAATTCTTGAAAACTAAGATCTCATTACTCATGATTTTATTTTTCTCTTTAAAATAAATTTGTTGTCATAAATTGTCAGATGAGAAGAACATTTGTGTGAATGTTGTAGAAGGTATTTTGAGGATGCCCATGCCATCTACTTCCCCAGGCTCCAGCGCCAGCAAAAGGAATCCAAGCAAGCATGAATTTGATCTTAATCTCCAGATAGAGGAATCTGGAGTAACAGCCAGGTTGAAGACTTTTTTTTTACCATTGTTATCCAAATATTATTAAAAGTAAAAGCTAAAAACCCTTTTGCCGGGCTTGTTTACATAGTAAGCAACTACAGGTACTTTTGTACCATGCGTGATCTGCTAAAAGTTGTAAAAGGAGCCTTATTACAGAGCATGTATTTATTCTACACCGCAAGATCAATCAGTTGTGCAGAAAGAGTAATTGGCATATTTATAATTATTGGTTTAACTTTTGGTAATAATAACTGTTTTGCTTCATTAGGCCACCTGGTTAGGGTCATACAATTCATAAGGGCAAATCTGGGAAGAGTGAATCATTTATTTATCTTTCGTTTAAGTGGAGATTTTTCCATTGAAAAACATTAACCCATATTTGGTGAAACCACTTGTTGAGGATAAGGACAAGTTACACAATAAGTGTGAACGGTTTTTTATGCATTATATAATAGGAAATTGCCCAAGAAATGTGGTCTCAGTGTGAATACATTAAAAAAGGAAGGGTCACATCTGACTCATGTGTAAATGACGATATGCTCCTTTCCCTTCCACACTTTTCCTTTGTCATGAATTGTATGGAATCAAGAAACCCGATTCCCAGGTGAATCTGTAGGTATTCTAACCACTGAAATGACTCACCCACATTATTTAGGGGACATTTTCCATCAAAAAAATAATAAACTTGCTCTTCAGAAATAGATGTTAGTGGAATAGGGGAAACGGGGAATATTAGTTATTCCCCTAGATTATAATTTATTTCCCCCAGGGACTTTCATGTGTCCCATGTGTCATGGGTTCATGACTTTCATTTGACTTTGTACGTGTGATGTGGTTTAGTCATCAATATATCGCAAGCAATTGACGTAGCTGTCGCCACTGATCAAATCTGTTGCCAAACGCAGTCACCGGCTTTAACCTGGATGGGCTGAGTAAGTACTTCGTAAGAAGTTATCTGTTTGCTACACTGTGTCAACGAGTCCCGCCTGTGCCTGCATCATACGTCCATATCTGGCAGGGACCCCCACCCCCATGTGCATAGCTTGGGCATGAAACACGCTCAAACTTCACTAGCTGACGCGCACTCGTGCACTCACTGTGCACCAATGCCAGAGAAAATACCGGAAAGGAGGCTGAGCGTGACGGTGGCTAACAGCCATGACCCCTGCCTGGCGGGTACCACCGCTAAAGCCTCGGCGATCCCCCGTCGGTCCCAAGAGCCACAACGAGCGGGGCGGACATGACGGAGGCAGCATCCCCCCCGCTCACGCCTCCGCTATTCCAGGAATTCCTCGAGGAGGGAGCGGGCTCTGAGGACGCAGGGGGGGCGGCGCCCCACGCTGACATCCTCTACATGGACGGGACGGAGGGAGAGGAGGACCAGTTCCACGCTCCCCGTCCAGCAGTCCCGACCCCCCCCCCCCCCCCCCCCCCCCCCCCCCCCCCCCCCGAGTGCCTCTGACGCTGCACCACCAGTGGACAATGACTGGTATGAGGTGTGCAGATGGGCTGCAGCTGAATTGTGCAATCGATGGCCTGCAGCCCCGGATGCCGAAGGGGAAGAGAGAGAGACCTGCATGACGGCAAGAGGCTCCCACCAGCCCAACCGCCTACTAAGCAGCTCCCATAAGCATGAAGGAACAGGCCCTCTAGAGGTTCTGCTACGGTGGTAAACCATCTCAGGACTCTGGGATTCAGCCAGACTGGGGGAAGAGCCGCGTGGACCCCGCGCAATGTGCAGCATAAACACGCTCTCTTAATGCCTCACACTATCAGAGAGGAGACTTGGAGGAGTTTGTGTACTTGTCAAATGCTTTTGCGGTTACAATTCATAATCTGGGAAATCTGGGAAGAGTGAATCGTCTTTCGTTTAAGTGGAGATTTTTCCATTGAAAAACATTAACCCATATTTGGTGAAACCACTTGTTGAGGATAAGGACAAGTCACACAATAAGTGTGACTTGTAACGGTTTTTTATGCATTATATAATAGGAAATTGCCCAAGAAATGTGGTCTCAGTGTGAATACATACAAAAAGGAAGGGTCACATCTGACTCATGTGTAAATGACGATATGCTCCTTTCCCTTCCACTCTTTTCCTTTGTCATGAATTGTATGGAATCAAGAAACCCGATTCCCAGGTGTACATCTGTAGGTATTCTAACCACTGAAATGACTCACCCACATTATTTAGGGGACATTTTCCATAAAAACAATAATAAACTTGCTCTTCAGAAATAGATGTTAGTGGAATAGGGGAAACGGGGAATATTAGTTGTTCCCCTAGATTATAATTGATTTCCCCCAGGGACTTTCATGTGTCCCATGGGTCATGGGTTCATGACTTTGTTTAGGTGTGATGTGGCTTAGTCATCAATATATCACAAGCAATTGACATAGCTGTTACCACTGATGAAATCATAATTCTAGCATTATAACTTTGACTCTGGGGGACAGAAATGAGACCAAAAAAAAAAAAAACAGACACCCATTTGTGGTAAGTGTGGCAATAGAAAGTTAGATAGTTATGAAAATGATTGAATAATTAAAAGCAGCATAGTATATATGGTATATATAGTATATATGGTATATATGGTGTATATGGTATATATGGTGTATATGGTGTGTATATATGGTATATATATGGTGTATATGGTGTATATATGGTGTATATGGTATACAGCGACTATAGTAGTCGCAACGTGAGCTCTTTTTCATACTTCGCTCAGTGTTTCAATAGACCCTGCGTTCCCCCAGCCGGGCCCAGGGCCACGGGTGAAATGCACAACCCAGAACAGAATAACAAAGTCCCGGCCCCTACGTTCACATAGGGGAGACCCCGCTCAGGTCCCGAGGGTGGCGTCATCAAAGCGCCACCGCACGGGCCGACTCGCTGCCCGGGCGGGGCAGTGGCGCGCAGGCGCAGTCCACCCGTGGATCCTGTCCGCTATATCCCAGGGTTACAGGTTGCCATTTGCTATGAAACCACCCAGATTCAACGGTGTCTTGGTTTCTTTGGCCAAGGGGGATTCGGGACCAATCCCAGACGACGAAATGTCGTCCCTGCTGCAAAAACAAGCGGTCAGAGCCGTCAGAGTCGGCTGCTTATAGGAAAGGAGATCAACTGTTGTCTTGGGCCACTCCCCATAAAGGCCTTTGTCCTGCCAGAGGCTGTCCCACTGGATTGTAGAGGCTATATCTATTGCTTATGGATGTAGGGGCTTGCAGCCCCCCCAAGACTTGAGGGCCCACTCCACATGGGGTATGGCTACTTCATGTAGCTTCATTCACTTATTCAGAGCAGTGTCAGTGTGTGACATTTGTGCTGTGGCGAGCTGGGCTACGCCTCACACTTTTGTTAAGTTTTATAGACTGGATGTCTCAGGGCCTTCTGTGGCTCAAGCCGTGCTGGAGACAATCTCACCAGATTCCAGGTGATATTTACTGCCTGGCTGTGTTTGCATGGCGGGAGACATATGCAATATGGGAGTGGTCTATATCTCCCATAGTGAAACACTGAGCGAAGTTAGAAAAATAACTTTGGGTTACATAAACGTAATCCATGGTTCTTTGATAACAGAGTGAGGTGTTTCCAACACTTTTTACTTTCACATTTACACAGAAAGAAACCGGTACAGAATGATTTGAGGAGGGATGGTAGACTGTATAAGTGCAGGGGGCGGGGCCCTGTGGCACAGTCCGACCTGTCTGTCAAGGACAGACGTGGTGCAATTGGAACTTCCGTAGCAGGTCACGCCGAGGCGACTCCCATAGTGAAACACCTCACTCTGTTATCAAAGAACCACGGATTAAGTAACCCAAAGTTATCATGAATTAATTAAAGGGGTTAAGAATTTCATTTGGGCGTATCAATGGCTTTGATTCCGCCGTACCTGTTTGATCCGGGTCCAATACTGAAACATACAATTCCTAAGGGCAAATCTGGGAAGAGTGAATCATTTATTTATCTTTTGTTTAAGTGGAGATTTTCCCATTGAAAAAAAATCAACCCATATTTGGTGAAACCACTTGTTGAGGATAAGGACAAGTCACAATAAGTGTGAACGTTTTTTTTATGCATTATATAATAGGAAGTGTGTGTTGTAGCTGTCTTATATTTCAGATGTTAACGTTCTAGCTATCATTTGTGTACAACACAATAAAAAACCCTGTGTTTGTTGAGTGACCGAAGTGTATATTTTATAACTTCAAATTTAGGTGCACTTGTGGAAACTGAGTGCCCAGCAAAGTAGAAAGTCTGCTGCCAAGAAATACGAAAGATAGCCAACAGTTAGAATAATCACTTACTACAGAACTACTTTTGTAAATGTACACAACCTTCACAGAAGCATCCCTGTATGTACACAGTAAACAGGTTTTAAAAACTATTTGGGACAGAATGTCAGGGTGGTCGTCCCATTGGGCTCTTTGGATACACCAGGAGGTTCCTGCTGGACAGTACGTAGGGCTCTTTGGATACACCAGGAGGTTCTCTGGACAGTACGTAGGGCTCTTTGGATACACCAGGAGGTTCCTGCTGGACAGTACGTAGGGCTCTTTGGATACACCAGGAGGTTCTCTGGACAGTACGTAGGGCTCTTTGGATACACCAGGAGGTTCTCTGGACAGTACGTAGGGCTCTTTGGATACACCAGGAGGTTCTCTGGACAGTACGTAGGGCTCTTTGGATACACCAGGAGGTTCTCTGGACAGTACGTAGGGCTCTTTGGATACACCAGGAGGTTCTCTGGACAGTACGTAGGGCTCTTTGGATACACCAGGAGGTTCTCTGGACAGTACGTAGGGCTCTTTGGATACACCAGGAGGTTCCTGCTGGACAGTACGTAGGGCTCTTTGGATACACCAGGAGGTTCCTGCTGGACAGTACGTAGGGCTCTTTGGATACACCAGGAGGTTCCTGCTGGACAGTACGTAGGGCTCTTTGGATACACCAGGAGGGTCCTGCTGGACAGTACGTAGGGCTCCGGCCGCCCCTTGACTGAAGAGGGAGACACGGCGGGCAACAACGTCCTCTTTCATGGGTCCCTCATACTGGGAGGACAGGTGGAAGGAGACGGGGATCTTCTTCAACTCTTCCTCAAACACATGATCAAAGACCAGGCTCATCAGGACATCCAGAAACTCAAAACACAAAACATTGCAGTCTATTAGTCACTTTGTCTTTAGTATTTTCCTTAGTTCCATATACATGTTATATTGGGCAATAATTATATCAATTGTTTGCTTGTTGTTTTTTCTGTTGGTAATAAAAGGGGGTAGGGTCCGTTTTGATTGGCATGTTGCATTTCCCCTTCCTAGACTTGCGGACCACGACCTTGAAGACGGCTTGTCCTGCAGAATTTATAGCTTGCTGTCCACATTTGCATTGCAGGCAAATGCATTATCGGCAAGTACAACCTACAATTACAGAATCTCAAAAGTCATGATAGTTTTCGAAGCATAGGAAAGTTATTGTATTGTTTGAAAATGTTTTCGGTCATCGTTTAGTAATTCTCTCATATTGAATATGTGCCGTGACGATGTACAAGGCCTAATGACATTAGCGTAAAATTACAGCTTGCATAATCATAAATCCAATGGGTGCTCGTTAGTTAGCCGAAGGGCTACAGCTTACTAACCAAAACATCACACACAGTGACGTATGGTATCTTTCACACTGGGTGTACAGCTCAGCTACGACCAACTTGTGAACACCCGTTAGAAGCTTCCTTGTTTGTTTAAAACAGGTTGGAGTCCTGCAGGTCCAGGCTGGCCCATCAAAGTGGGAACTGCCCGTCTGTAAGACCATAAGGACAAACTGAGTCCTGCACCGTACCGGCCCGGTTCTCAGTAACATGAAGCGAACACAAAGCAAGGCTGCGGCTGTACTGCGGAGGATGGTGGTCCAAATTAAGTGTAACCACTCATTCTTCACGTCGTCTTCTTTGGGAACTCCATGCAAAGACAATTTGCTTTCGCACAGAGAACAGCATCTTCTCAACATGGCGATGCAGCTTATGGCTTCCAACGCGCAGTGCAGTCAGGTGCGTTATGGTTAGGTGCAGTTAGGTGTGGCTAGGTGCGGCTCGCGTTTCCACCGCCGACAGTACCCTTATGGTAGGGCGGGGTTTAAACCGGATGGCGATAGCCGCGGCAGCTACGTAAGCATGGTGACATCATAGCAGCGCAACACAGTGTAGCCTGCTAGTGTATTTTATGAAAAAGAAGAATGCGACTTAAATAAAGATCAACAATGGAGAACGTCCAAGAAGGACGGACAAACTTTTGCGCGACATTTTCTTCAATAAACAAAGCTTTTGCTGTTGTCCAGAAACACCTTGTGGGTATTGTTTGTTTGTTTTGATCATCCTGTCGCATGGAAGTGACGACTCTGTCGACCAATCAATGGACGCCGTGTGTCGCTCCAACTTTGCGGCCCCCTTTCAGACTGCATGGTCCCCTATTTTTGGAGTACCAAAAATAGGTACGGCTAATCGAGGCTCAGTGCGCTTATTTTGGGACCCCGCCCACTTTTGGAGGTGGAAACGTGAACCGTACCGCACCTAATCGCACCTAACTGTATCGCACCGCTAGGTGGAAACGCACCATAACCCAACTCCACCAGCCACCACTGTAAACAGCTTTGTTTGAGAGCGTGGCAAAGCAAAGTAGATGCTGGCTACAAACAGTGACGGACTGGGATTAAAAAACGGCCCTGGCGTTTTCACCCACCAGCGGCCCACACGGGGGCGCACGCACGCGCGTGCACGTGCCCGCTACACAGATATAACTTCACACGCACGGAAATAACACACACTTTTGTAGCCCCATTGGTGATGAACTCTAACTATAATATGCATAAAGACTGCACCAAAAACATTGATATATCAATGCACAACTCCAAAAAAAAAAGAAAATTAACGTCATGCAGTTAACAAGGTGCGAAGGAGCTCTTCTCCGCGATTCTTGATTAATTTAAGAGTGGAAAAACTCTGTTTGCATGCCACTTGAGTAGGCTACATGACAGTGGTAGTAGGAATTTATATGCCAACCATATATTGTTGTAGGCACAGGTGAAGAGTTTTAACTGAGAAGGAAATTGCAACAGATTACACAATGCAGGTAGCACATTTCTTGCTCACCAGGTTTATTTCTGTAGCCTATCTTCCTTTATCTCCGAGTAAGGCTACAAAATAATGTAGACCGATGTAAATATTGAGGGCAACCATGACTTAAATACTATAATACTATAAATACTGATCAGTTTCTAAGTATGTGGTATGGCTAGGGATTTAGAGATAAATGTCTGACTTGAAGCCGTTTAACACTGATAGTGGGCCGAGAGATAATGTGGGGCCACGCGAACCCGACAAGCATGCCGCTCCGTGATTGGCCGGCCCAAACGGCCCACGAGAGGCCGCGGCCCTTCTGGCATCTGCCTGAATGCCGGACCGTCCAGTCCGTCACTGGCTACAAACGAGGTGTTTCAGCCAGTTAACGAGGGGTGATCTCGGTGGGCGCAAGTAACTCCCCCTGGCTCAGGCTTTTTTTAGCATAAACATGGATATAAATGACGTATAACACACAAAGGTAATGGATAAACCAAGCATTATATGACCCCTTTAACAGTCAAGGTTAGTGCTTTAAAGGCGGGCACACACCAAGACGACTGCCCGATCGTCACCTGAAAATGGAGACGGGCTATTAATCTCACCGACTGGGTCAAAAAAAAGTGTGAAATACACACCTACAACTACAGACGACGCTGTACGTTCTGCGGTTGCGCGAGATGTAATATCCCCAAAACAGCAGGCGGCGCTAATCTGTATTGTGGTCCAAAAAAGAACGAAAACCGGAAATACCAGGACCTCTCTCAGCAACCACAAACAGCGATGGTCTATCCTCCACCATGGAGGATAGGCCGTCGGTCCACATGGTCAAAGAATTCAATATCAACATCAAAAAGATGCCAAACAATGCGTTGAGAGAGTGTGTCGCCATTGTCTGCGCTTTCACTGTTTGTATGTTTACCGTCCTTACTTCCGGGCTTCACTGATTCGCTAGTCGAGGGCTAGCCCTCCGCCAATCAGATTGAAAAGAACGGCTGAAAAGAACGCCGACGACCTTATGGACGGCCGACCGCATACACCAAAGAGACTCATGTCACCGACCTCACCGAGCAGACCAGAGAGACTCATGTCACCGACCTCACCGTACACAGAGAGACTCATGTCACCGACCTCACCGTACACAGAGACTCATGTCACCGACCTCACCGTACACAGAGAGACTCATGTCACCGACCTCACCGTACACAGAGAGACTCATGTCACCGACCTCACCGTACAAAGAGAGACTCATGTCACCGACCTCACCGTACAGAGAGACTCATGTCACCGACCTCACCGTACACAGAGAGACTCATGTCACCGACCTCACCGTACACACCAGAGAGACTCATGTCACCGACCTCACCGTACACAGAGAGACTCATGTCACCGACCTCACCGTACACACCAGAGAGACTCATGTCACCGACCTCACCGTACACACCAGAGAGACTCATGTCACCGACCTCACCGTACACACCAGAGAGACTCATGTCACCGACCTCTCAAGACTCACCGATGCCCGGTTTTTTCGGCGCGGTGTGTGGCCGCCTTAAGAGCCAGCACAATCTTACACAAGTCTCTGCAGGCTTGTTGTTGTGTTTTTCCCTTTTCCTTTCTTTTGTTCAGTTCCTCTGAACCCTTTCTAAGTAATCTCAGTGTGACGGCTTCTAACCGACAAATCTTCTGACAAGTGTTCAAGCCATGCCTAGGCAAGTTTATCGGCTTCTCACTAAATAATAATATCAGGTCATGCAATACTCTGTCTGTCACCACAGCTTAGAAAATATATTGTGCCATGTAAAATGGTTTATTTTTTATCCCAACAATCAGGGGTCAGTACTAGAATCGTGAGTAATCTTGACATTCTTGACTCTTCTTCTTGACTCATCTTTCACATGAACAAATCCTCCTTGAGGGAACGTTTGTCTTTACTAATGTCTACGACGCCTCCACAGGGAGCTTGAGGCGGGGCCATGGCGAGTGCGACGCAGTGGGCGAGCGACGCAGGGGGACGCCGTCCAGACACTTTTTTCAGCATTTTCCAAAAAATATCTAAATTAATCATGTATTTTTTGCTCGTTTGTTTTCACTATGGCAGCGCCGTCTGCTCAGTTTGTGTTTATTTTTGGACTTTCATTGTGTTTTTGCATATAGCTATTTTTTACAAATATAACCCTCAACAAAGTTTTGTATTTATAGACTAGTATGTTTGTGGTGACTGCAGGCCTAGCCTGTCTGTTAAGTGGTGGTCGTGTGGCGGTGTCAGGAGCTTTGGTTATTGTGGATACAGTCCATAAATGTGTTGAGTGAAATGAGTGTTTGCCTAAACCTGTGGCCTACTGTTGTAATATGTTGGGTAATGAGTAATGGGTAGTAATAACCGCAAACTTCTTCTGAATGTGAGCACAAGTGTGTGTGTGCGCCTTCACGCAGAACTCTTTTTTGATGATACATACAGACACTAAAACGAAACAGCGAAACGCTGATCCTCCGGAGCCGGTCCGTGGACTCCAGCCACGCCGGACACACACAACCACGCCGGACACACACAACCACGCGCAGCCTAACTCTAGCCCCGGCAAAGGAGCGACATACACGGCGAAACGCTGATCAGTGTCCCCCTCGGGAGCAGGTTCGTGGACTCCAACCACGCCGGACACAACTTAACTTTGAGTGATTATTCCCATTTACAGCCGCTGGCCAATCAGTTACCAGCAGCCTGTTTACGTCACACAAAAGTACCTACTCCGCTCGCTTGGAACCTCGACGGAGGTAATACTAAAAAAAAGTACCCGGTACTAGGTACCAGGTACTTTTTTTGCCAATGGAAACGCAAAAAAGGCGTGGCGAGTCGAGTCGAGTCGAGCTGGTGCTGGCGGTGGAAAAGCGGCATAAAAGAATCCCCACTACACCACTGGTGTGATGACAGGACAGAGTGGGAGAATGGTGGAGAACAGTGGGGCGGTCGGGTGGACACCGCAGCCTGGACATGACAGTGGGGGTCCACTCAGAAGCCCCGTGGGCGGGGGGGCTGCAGTAGGTCAGCCTGGTCCGATGCAGGATAGGGATGAGCGGGGACCTCTTTGGAAGGAGTGAGGAGAGACCACCTGCTGCCATGAGCACATCAGAGTACAGTTCATAGGCTGGCGCTGGGGACTTGGGGGACCTGGGGAAGAGTTGGACCACTGACCCTGAGGGACCTTTTACAATTACTGTCTGATAAACAGACTCCCATCTCCAGGCGAAATCCATGCCTCCAGTTGGTCTGGGTGATCGTCGAACCAAGCCAGTGCTTTGTTACACAAACTTCATAACGGTGGGTTAAACCAAAAGACACTGGTTACAGAAGACCTTCCTTGTAGGCCTACATGACAGAAATATATATCACATCAAACCATTGAAATAAAAACAGAACTTTGAGTTGAGTATGAATAAATATGACTAGAAGTGTATAATGGTGCTATTGTCCCTTCTATATGGAAATGTATGAAAAGGACATTGAAACTATAGCTCATCTTCTTTTTCATTTCATTTTGACGGATATATGGTCAACCACAATACCTTTGGCAGTCATTGGATTGTGTTTCAGGTAGTCTATCTCAAAAACATGCTTGTGTAGTGATCCTCAGTAGGGGTTGCGAACGCAGCCTTTCCTAGCTCCTCCCCCTGCACCCAGGTGCACTATAAAAGGGCCAAGATGGCTGAACTCAACCTCTGCTGGTTGCCTACCAGGGTGGATCCCCTGCTGCTGTTCTGTTTTGGTTTTGTTTTGGCTCTGTTTTGATATTTTCTTTTGTTTGCTTTGGTTAAGTTTGCTTTTGTGCTATTTCCCCTTTTCTGTTTCATTGTTTTGACAATTGGGTTGTTGGTTTACATAACCTTTGTTTTGTTGTTTGGTTTGGTTTTACTCCAGTTTTCTTTATTTAGTAGTTTTCTATAATTTATCATTATTGTATTACTACTAGTATTACTACCCAGTCTACATGGTTCCTAGTCCACATGGGTTCCTAGTCCAGATGGTTCCTACTAGTGCACATGGTTCCTAGTCCATATGGTTCCTACTAGTGCACATGGTTCCTAGTCCATATGGTTCCTACTAGTGCACATGGTTCCTAGTCCATATGGTTCCTACTAGTGCACATGGTTCCTAGTCCACATGGTTCCTACTAGTGCACATGGGTTCCTAGTCCATATGGTTCCTACTAGTGCACATGGTTCCTAGTCCACATGGTTCCTACTAGTGCACATGGTTCCTAGTCCACATGGTTCCTACTAGTGCACATGGTTCCTAGTCCATATGGTTCCTACTAGTGCACATGGTTCCTAGTCCACATGGTTCCTACTAGTGCACATGGTTCCTAGTCCACATGGTTCCTACTAGTGCACATGGTTCCTAGTCCAGAGGGTTCCTAGTCCAGATGGTTTCTACTAACTCTCTGGTGTCTGTGCTTAGTGGCTGTGCTGTGTTTAGGCCATGGCAGTAAATGTAAATCGTCGGGCCGCCGATTAAAAACCCAGGGGGTAGATTGTAGTGAACCTCAGTAGGGGTTGCGAACGCAGCCTTTCCTAGCTCCTCCCCCTGCACCCAGGTGCACTATAAAAGGGCCAAGATGGCTGAACTCAACCTCTGCTGGTTGCCTACCAGGGTGGATCCCCTGCTGCTGTTCTGTTTTGGTTTTGTTTTGGTTCTGTTTTGATATTTTCTTTTGTTTGCTTTGGTTAAGTTTGCTTTTGTGTTATTTCCCCTTTTCTGTTTCATTGTTTTGACAATTGGGTTGTTGGTTTACATAACCTTTGTTTTGTTGTTTGGTTTGGTTTGGTTTTACTCCAGTTTTCTTTATTTAGTGTCTATCATTATTGTATTAAAATAAACATTTAATATATATATTGTCTCTGCCTCTTTTAGATTTTCGAACCTGTGTCCTTATAATTTCTGTAAGGTAATAGTTTAATTTTCTTTTGTTCTTTATTTCCTGGGGTGCAATTCCCCAGGTGGCGTTGTCGGTCCCTCTTTAGTTATCTCCCCCTGTTTATATTGAGTTTTATACAGAGTCCCGCCACACTTGCATATTGATGCAGCAGATATGAATCCCAATAATCAGATCTCATGTTCATTTGTGATGGATTAGGTCCACTTCTGCCCCCTAGCGGTGGTCAGCGTCCCTTACGCTTGCATTACATCCCTCATTCATCTCTCTCCGTCTACAGAGCTGCCGGCAATCTACTTCATCAGCACTCAGTACATGAACCCCGGATCTACAGACAATCATCAATAGATCGTTATTAGACTTTACCGTTATTATTTACCAGTATTTCCTCCCTGGTCCCTCTTCTGGTTGAGGATGTTATAGTGTTCAGGCACTTTTATATTTATTTTATTTTGACAGTTGTTTCATTAAATGTAACACAAAATAAGTATTATTCTGTTGTATGGCTCCAAGGTCCATAATGAACTCTATAAATGTTGATGATGGTGATTTTCTGTAACCTGGAGGCATCCAAACCGTGGGGCTGCAGGCCTTGATGGTGAGCAACATGTGTTTCACTAAACGTTTTATTGAGAAGGTCATGTGTGCTCGTGTAGACTTTAAGTCCATGTCTCTGTGTGGTCACTGAAAGCTAGAGCTTCTTTGCTGCATTCTACTGGTTTAGTGTCTCTGGTCAGAGACCAGAGACACTGCCTCTCCTTAAGAGTAGTGGGGCCTTGTTGCTCGTCTCACTTGGGGGCTTGGGTATGTCCTAGCTCTGCCCCCGGTGGTAGCAGACGTAGGAGAAGCCTTGTTGCTCTGCATCGCTTTTGTTCATGGATTCTAGGGAATACGGGTTGAGTCAGACGTTACAGACTCACTCTATTCTCTTGATCATGACTTTGCGTGTTCTCAGGATAATTTAGTTTATGTGTAGCTGTTGTGTTTTGCACTTCCTCAGCTTATTGAGTCTGATGTGCCCTGTGACTCAGGTCTTTGTGACTGGGGTCCAGCAGGAGTACATTGTTTGGGCTCCGCTCACAGCTTCACTGTAGCCCATAAGGCAAAGCCTAGCCGGCGTAGCCTACATGAAATAGTCATTTTAATATAACTCTAGTTCTGATTGTAGGCGTAGCGTCTAGTTTCCTACCCGCTGTTCCTTCCAATTGCTGAAAGAATAGCGTGGAGGACGAGTGCCGAGTGTGCCGCGCTATATACAATATATATATATATATTATATATTATAATATAATATATAATATACACGGTGCCGTGCGGAATGTGGGCGGGGCCCATGCTGATTGGTACATTGTTAAAATCAGTGCACGCGCACGGGACAAGGAGCTTACGCCTACAAGGGTTAGGTTACAGTAACATAACCATTGTTTGTTTTAAACAGAAAATCACAGCTAAAAAAGCATACTAGCAGGTTGGGATCCTGAAGGTCCAGGTTGGGCCAACAGGACAAACTCGTCCTGCACCGTACCGGCCCGGGTCTCAGTAACATGAAGAGAATACAACGCAAGGCTGCGGCTGTACTGCGGAGGATGGTACCAATCACTCTTCACGTCGTCTTCTTTTTGAACTCCATGCAAAGAATGGTCTGATGTCTGATTGTAGCGGCACAAAATGCTGACTACAAACGGGGTGTTTCAGGCAGTTGATAAGGGTTGTTTTAGATGGCCTGGCTCTAGACTTTGATTTAGATTTCAGCTAAGCAGACCTTAAACATGGATAAAAATGGCATACAACACACTAAAGAAGAGGGAAAACCCGGAAACGCCTTACATGACCCCTTTAAGGTCAGGTAAGAGCGTGAGAGACTGCCAGAGTGCTTTAAGAGCCAGCTCAATCTTAAACAAGTCTCCACAGGCATGTTCTGTTTCCTTTTTTTTTGTATTGTTCCTCTTTTTACTATCACAGACATAGTAGACGGTAATTCTAGCTGTGAGTGTGTGTATGTGTATTTATATACAGAGCAAGTGGTAAGGCCATGCCTTGTCATGTTTATTGGCTTACGACTAGTAAGCCAATAAACCTGTCAATGATACATTAAGTAGTGGGTTCAGTCTAAACTTGTGACTCTGCCCACGTCACATTTGTGAGCAGACTTACAGTAAGAGCAAACTGAGCAAACGATGACATTGTTCATTTTAGCCAGAAGTATCATTTCATAATAGGAACTCATCATGTGTCAGTACCGGAGACATCAATCATCTTGATACATCCTTGGCCTACATCGTCATTGCTAACGCAGGAATTTCACCTGAACAAATCCTCCTAACGGGAATGTTTGCATGACGGATTCATACGTTTTTTATTTTTTTTTTGTCAATGATGCCTAGACGGGTAGCCTGGCGGTGGAGGGGGGGTTAAACATGGTGATTGTGTGATGAAAGGATGAAGTGGAAGAAGTGTGGAGAACGGGGCAGTCGGGGTGGATGCTGCGCAGCCTTGACATGACCTTGACAGGCTGCCTGGTCGGTGGAAATCCCATCTCCAGTGATCGTCCAACCTGTGCTTTGTTACAAATACGTCATAATCATGAGTTGAACCCAAAAACACTGGTTACAGGAGACCTTCCTTGTAGCCAGCCAGCCAGCAAGACAGACAGACACAAATAAATAAACAAATCTGCGCTATGTAACTGTTTAATCAGGAGTTTAAAACGTCTGGTCTATCCAGTGGCGGTTTTAGGCACGGGCGAAGCGGGCAGCCGCTAAAAAAGCCCGTAAAAAAGCCCAGCCGCTAAAAAACCCTGGCTATGGGGGGACAGCTATCTCTACCTTTTGTAGTCACTGAATTGTGCTGCATGTCGTCTACCTCAAAAACATTCTTGCATATTGATGCCATGGAGAAATGAATCCCAATAACATCACATATGTTAATTTAATATGTCTTCATTTATAACTTCAGAGACATTTTGTGGTATTTTAATGTTTTGCTTTGCACTAGATTATGACTACTGCATGATATGACTGCTGTGTCACTCTGTCCACTTCTGCCCCCTAGCGGTGGGCAGCGTCCCTTACTCTTGCATTGCATCCCCCATTCATCCCTCTCAGTCTACAGAGCTGCCGGCAATCTACTTCATCAGCACTCAGTACATGAACCCCGGATATGATATATATTTATATAAGGTTGTTATAGTGTTCCGTCACTCATGCTAAAAAACCCTTTGTTTAGTTCCTGTGTGTTGAGCATTGGGGTCCACTCGCTCTATATTCCATAACACTATAATATTGTGAAGGGCACTTTCCTCCATGGAATAAACAGAATACATATGTTATATCGTTTCTGAATGAAATGTGTGATATTATTATAAAAAATATAATAATATAAATGTCCTTAAATGTAATTCCTCCCAAAATCATAATACAATACAACGGCTTGATGATAACTGATGTGTGGCAATATATACAGATTCCGATTACGACAACTTTATATACTGTAGGCCTATATACTTTTTATCCCAAGATGGGGAAATAGGTGGTTCATCGCCGGAAACTTAACAAATGCCTCAATATAATATTTAGCAAATCTGTAATTTTACACAGGAATTCTTATGGAGGTACATATCGTTATTGACCTTTTGTATAGGTGCCTAAAGATAGTGTGAACTCAGGCTGGTCATATCTGCAGCTTTAGCTCGTAAGTTGCATGCCGGTACATCGGACCTTTATGATCGATTTCTCATGATGCATTTGACGACCAAATGAATATGATTTTCTGGTCCCGTTTGAATTGTTTCATGAATGTAACATATGTTTTCTGTGAAGTTCTTATATAATTTTTATTTAGTGGGTAGAAGTTCGATATGGTTAGGTTTTGTGTGAGAGTGCTTTGTGGACTACAACTCTTCACTGCTCTCGACGCGTATGATATACGTCACCACTCGCACACGGTTCCTGCTCAGAACACATTCGGGTACAAAACACACAGGCGTCGTGATCTGATGTTTCCTGTGGATGGCTCCGTAGATCGTGGCAGAAGACACAGCATCAACACTGTGAGTTGAGAAGTGGTGGGAATGTGTAATGAGGTGACGTCACATAGGCGACGTGTCCTTTGGGGTGTTCCAGATGCCTCGTACACCGTCCGTACGAGTTGCAAGTGGGGAAATCTCCCAGCTTTCTTGCGGCATTTCACGGAGGAACGCCCCCTTTTGGTCGGTCCCACTCAGAGTTCAGTGAGGCAAACAAAAACAAAAATGGCTGCGCCTGTAAAGAGATTTATTTTATTTGTATTTGTACCACAGAACTAGTTAGTCAAATAAGGTGTTTATTCACAGCTGTTAACCAATCGTGTGGTTTAACGGCAATACGCATAAGAACTATCTGTTATGGATGGTGGGGATAGAGGGGATAAAATAATTTAGGATTGGAAGGAGAGGATCCCCAAGCCTGCCCTCAGGCTCCATCTAGTGGCGACCAAGTGGTCCACCCCATATAGTAGATACAATAGATAATACATCCAGGATAGGTAGAGCCCCCTCGACTGTTTGATGTGCCCTGGCCATATGACTCAACCAGTTAGTTACCAATGAACTGCTTGGACGTGAGATTAGTAGCCTTCAGATGTATAACACATGCAGGAGTGGCTGCAGAGGAAAGACAGGAGAGTGGAAGACGGTCTGCAATAGAGTGCCGAGGTCCCGCCCCTTCCGGTGGTCCCCATGGGACCTACGAGATGGTAAAATATGAACGGGTTTCAATGGAGAGAATGTCATTATTTTCTGGTCCCAGTCATTATATGCCCCGGATTACACATATGCTGTTTGTGGATTTAAATGATCATTTTTCATGTCAAGAGTTGCAATTGTTCAGTTAAAGGCTGTAGAGAATACACAATGAGAAAGACATGTATGTGACGTCACGCTCCCTGCGACTGGCGTGGACAATCTCCCCATCGGCATAACTGAAACTCTCCACAAGCCCCAAATATAATGCTTTTCACCTCTTTCAATGCTGTTATCCGCCCCTTGGAAAAAAAGTGAAGTACCAGTCTGTACCAGAGTTCCAAGTGCGGGTGGTGACGTGTATCATTCGCGTCGAGAGCAGCGAAGAGCTGTAGTTCACAAAGCGGCCTCACACAAAACCTAACATTATCAATTATCAATCAATTATAATTAAAATCCACAAACAACATTTGTGTATTCCAGGGCATATAATGACTGGGACCAGAAAATAATGACTTTCTCTCCATTGAAGCCCGTTCATATTTTACCATCTCGTAGGTCCCATGGGGAGCACCGGAAGGGGCGGGACTTCGGCACTATACCTTCCGGTAAGCCGGTTCGCGGCCCAGCCCAGATATAGTGGGGTGCCTAGGCACTCAGTCATTTCAAATTTGATGCATAAGTTTTGTTTTCTCTTCTAAATTGAAGACAATGGTCTATAGAACAATTTTGGTCCAAGGGCCAAGAAATCAGATTGAAAGAAAAAAAATTTTTTGGCCCATTTTCTAAAATGGCCCAAAATCTGATAAAAAAAAAAAAAAAAATTCTTACATTTGCTATGTAATATTATTAGGGTGCCAAGCACAACATGTGAAGGCAACCTATTGTAATTCTAGTTAGGTGCCAAGCACAAAGTGTGCAAAGGCAACTTATTGTAATTCTTAGTTTTATTAGGTGCCAAGCACAAAGTGTGCGAAGGCAACTTATTGTGATTCTAGTTGTTATTAGGTGCCAAGCACAAAGTGCGAGGCAACCTATTGAAATTGTTAGTGTTATTATTATTCCGCCGCGTTTGCATTGCACATCCTACACCGATCGCATGCTTTTTATGAAACTTACTAGACCTGTAGAGGTTGACCCAAGATTAGCACACAGCAAATATTACACTGATTGGCCCAACGGTGGCGCTATACCAAATGCCCAAAAATGCAAACTTTGCACAAGCATATCTACAAGCATATCTCTTAACCGGTTTGACCTACACTCATGGAACTTTGCTCACACATGCATATCCACATGCTGGACAAATATGCCTCAAGAACCTATGACTTCCAGTTCCCAGATTTTCCGCCATTTTGAATTTAGTTATCTTCAATCTGACGTAAAGATTAGTCTGTACATTCAAGTTTAAAGCACCCATGAGCCATTGAGTTCTAAAACGGGCGTGGTTTAAACCGCAAAAATAGTTAATTGCTCATATCAACATCAAGTTGGACTCCTATGATGTTGATCCCAATACAAAAGTTGTTCATAATCAAATTCTGAACAAGATAAACTCAAAATATTTTCAAATAGGGCGTGGCATCGAAATGGCCGTGGCCTGTCACTAAAATCACCACAGTTCATAGACGCAATGTTTGATTTGAGCGTGACCGACACAGTGGCTATTGGGGTCCAAAGTTCCAACTCCTCAAGTAAAATTAAGTTAATTGACAAAACATGGGCGGGGCTAAAAATCGTCAAAAAGAGTTAATTGCTCATATCAACATCAAGTTGGACTCCTATGATGTTGACTCCATTACAAAAGTTGTTCGGAATCAAATTCTGAACAAGTTGAAGCCAACATCATGTTTGTAGCGCCCCCTACAGGATCTTTAAAAAGCAGCCCCAGCGCCACGTTTCACCAATATGTATGAAACTCGGTAGGCACGTATGACGTGCCATGACCTACAGAAAAGCCTTTTGGACCCATGCCCCAAAACCCAGAGGAAGTCAGCCATTTTCATTTTGTGGTCATTTTCACTTTTCGCCTTGTATTTGAACGAACTCCTCCTGGGGAATTTATCGGATCTGCTTCACAATTGGTCAGTACAGTCAAGAAATGGTGCTGAACCAATGCCTTGCTTTGTGACTGTACGTAGAAGGGCATGTCCGTGGCATGCCGTCAAAGTTGGCCATTTTGAATTCCATGGTCTTGTAGTTGCTTTTTTCGCCTTGTATTTGAACGAACTCCTCCTAGGGATTTTATTGGATGTGCTTCAAAATTTTTCTATACAGTCAAAAAATGGTGTTGAACCAACGCCGTGCTATTTGTGACTGTACGTTGAAGGGCGTGTCCGTGGTGTGCCGTCAAAGTTGGCCGTTTTGAATTCCTTGGTCTCATTTTCACTTTTTCGCCTTGTATTTGAATGAACTCCTACTAGGGAATTTATCGGATCTGCTTCAAAATTAGCCAGTACAGTCAAAGAATGGTGCTGAACGAACGCCGTGCTATTTGTAACTGTAAGTTGAAGGGCGTGTCCGTGGCATGCCGTCAAAGTTGGCCATTTTGTGTCTTTTTCGCCTTGTATTTGAAGGCCATTTTGGGTCTTTTTCGCCTTGTATTTGAATGAAATCCTCCTACAGCATTTATCGGATCTGCTTCAAAATTGGACAGTATACTTGAATAATGTTGCTAAATGAACGCTGTGCTATTTGTGACTGTACGTTGAAGGGCGTGTCCGTGGTCAAATTTGGCCATTTTGGGTCTTAGGTTTGATGATTTATTGGTCAGTAGGGTTAGGGTTAGGTTTGATGGTTTATTGGTCAGTAGGGTTAGGGTTAGGTTTAATGGTTTTGTGACTGTACGTTGAAGGGCGTGTCCGTGGCGTGCCGTCAAAGTTGGTCTTTTTGAATGGAATTTCACGCCGTGGCCTAATTGCCACAGAGTGGGACCAACACAGTGGCTATTGGGGCCCGAAGTTTCAACTGCTCAGTTAATATGAAGTTGATTGCCAAAACAACATGGCCGCCAGAGGCTAATTGCGTATGATGCAAGGCAAACTTTATTTACATAACAGCATAATGGATACATAACAGATAACATAAATCAGATATTTGCGTATGATGCAAGGCAAACTTTATTTACATAACAGATAACAGAAAACAGATAATTGCGTATGATGCAAAGCAAACTTTATTTACATAACAGCATAATGGATACATAACAGATAACATAAATCAGATATTTGCGTATGACGCAAGGCAAACTTTATTTACATAACAGCATAATGGATACATAACAGATATTTGGTGTCAGTGATGTTGGGTCCAGGTAGGAAGGGCTTTCAGAGATGGGATGTGGTCACTGTTTGCTGAGATGTGCTGCTGCTGAAGGATTTGGTAGAATAGTGCATAGTGGACAGAAACAATGGTTGTGCCGAAAAAACATGTCATGGTCAACTTTTAGTTCATCTAGATAATTGTGTATGAGGCAAGGCAACTTTATTTATATAACATTTCTCATACACGAGGCAGACTCAAAGTGCTTCACATCGAAACATCGTCATCAACATACAATGAAAATAAATACGATTAAATATATAAGAAAACAAAGGCAAAGTGAAAAGAAGAATAATGGATACATAAAAGATAACATAAAACATAACACTGTCACAATGAATTGGAATCCTTTTTTTGAATCCTTTTTTCAATGAAACAGCTGCATTATCACCGGTCAGACCTTGTACCTTGTGAACTGTGCATGCCCATGCTCTTACTCCCCCGTTGTTTGAGACTTGGTCTTCTTGTGGTTCAATGATTGTTGCATTTGGATTCTGTTTGGTATTATGTATATATGTTTGGTTTATTTGGCATTCTGTTGAGTCTTCGCTCTCTGATTATGGCCAACTTTTGAATCATCAAATAAAACATGGATAGCCGAAGGAAATGAACCGTCAGGTGAAGGTGTTATGTGGACAACAGTTCTGAAGGCTCCATTAACAAGACCATCTGAAACGTCAATGTTCTTCTTAAGCATGACTCTTGCATCTGTACCAATGCTCAGTGATTTGGATAAACAAGAGTTAAACACCTTCTTATGATGGCCAATTTTCTTTTCCATTCTTCCATTTTTTGGGTTTCTTTCAAAATCTTGAGCCTCTATAGTTATGGCATCTGGGCATCTTGAATGCAGTATTTCAGTATTGTATGTGTCCACTTGTGCATTGGTAGAGAATATGTGCATTGCATCCGATTATTCTCCTGTTTCACATTCTTTTATCAAATGAACATCTTTGTCATTTAATGGTTCAGCCTTTTTGCGGATTCTGAAACGATTTAACATTTCAGCAAATGTTGCATTTTTTTGCCTGACCACCTGTGTACTGCTGAACCAACCCTAACTGTGCGTTCACACCAAAAGACACACGTTTCGCCTGTTCGTGCGAACAGGCAAATGTTGCTGCACGACAAATCTAAATCTGTCGCTGTGCAGTTATGTGTGCAGTTATGTCAGGCGAACTTATCGCGCAGCGAATTTTGTCTGACAACGTCTTTTGCCCGCCAACGGTGCTTTATGCCAATTCATTCTCATAAACCATGGCCGAGATAACCACCATTGCGTGTCTCTACCTGTTGTGGAAGAGGGAGAGACGTCGGAATGCCCGTCGTTTATGGGTTAATAATATAATCCAGAGGCGCACACCGCTTTGTGCCGTGATATTATATATATGTTTATATTATATAGATATTTATATATTGTTATGATATTTTAGTCCAGGAAAGGCCGCCGAGACAGGATCGCTTTTAACTCACTTTATTTGGTTAAGGTTTTGGTCTATTGTCTATCGTCTATGAAACAAAAGGAGAGGGATGGTATATAACACGCGTGGAGCGTCTCTAAGCTTTACATTTAAGATACGCCGCCCAAGAGATTCTGATTCTAAGATGGCTGATTCTAAGATTTAACTCGGAGTCCGAGTTAAATAGGCAGGTAGAGGTGGGCGTGTTCTGTGGCTTTAAAAGCCCGCCCTCTTCATCTATGTATGATCAGCTGCTGCCCCCTTGTGGCTATGCGCAAGTGTTACAGCTTATGTTATATGTACTCAGTACTGTGGCTATGGGAGAATATTATGGCTGAAATATGTTACAATATATATAGATAGAGCTCCGGGAGTCGCAAACGGCAACAATCACTTTCTCCTCTAAGCTGCAGTTCACTGCGGAGTGCAGGGAACGGTTGGCCCAGCCGGTTGAACGGTGATTGGCTGTTTTACGTTACTTCACCCACGTTACCCACAGGGAGTGAACGCTGATTGGCTGTCTCACGCAAATGCCACGGCAAAGTTCAAATATTTCAGCGAAACTTGTCGCACTGCAAATCCACGTGAACGCGCTCGCCCGTGACAGGGAAAAATGACCCGCCGTCAATCAAATCTTGCCGCAGGTTTGTGCCGCGACAAATTTCGCCCGATACCCGTCTCTACGTTGACTTTTTATTGAAATTTGTATTGAATTTCAATTTTTAATTTTCAATTTACAATTACGTTTCAATTTTCTAATTTCCCCGGGGGGAAATTAGGTCATCGTAGCATGGTCTAAGCAAGTACCTCTTTGGCGACAGGGGCGCCATAACTCACAACCAAACACAAACAAGGAGTTCACATTTTTTTCAGAAAATGCACATGCAGCGACATGTATAGTTTGTGTTGTTGTTTACAGTTTTTGCCCATTGCTTGAACACTAGACACATGTGTGACATATTTTAATTGTAATATTCCCTAGTGATACATTTTTACTGTAATACTCTCACATAGCCATATCCAGTAGCACCAAGCATAGTTTAGAGGTAATTTCCCCTCCTAATCGCCAGAGGGCAGCACTGAACACATTTGACAAAGTTACAAAACATTTACACTAGGGGCAGCAACGGACACACAGAGGAAGTGAGAAAACCATAGAAGAACACCTGATATAAAAACTCAGACTCCGCCATTTTAGAACAGAATCTCTTGGGCGGCGTATCTAGATGTAAAGCTTAGAGACGCTTCGCGCGTGTTATATACGATCCCTCTCCTTTTGTTTCATAGACGATAGACAATAGATCAATAACCTGAACCAAATAAAGTGAGTTAAAAGCGATCCTGTCTCGGCGGCCTTTCCTGGACCAAAATATCATAACACATGCTTAGACCAAAGTAACACAACTTGAAGTTTTTGTTACTATACCTTAAACACATGTAACCATACCTTAAACAAAAGCTCTGCTTTGCACTATAGTTGCAATTCTGCAACACACTTGCTCCTTTCTGCAACACACTTGCTCCTGCACACTACACACTGTTGTACGTCCATATGTGAAAGCAGCTAGTAGCTGCTTTCACATAAGCCATTTTCACATATGTCCTCCATCTTTTCTCTGCATTTGTAGAGCAGGAGGTTCGACTGTGAGGGTCATTCACACTATTTCATACATAAGACACTTTGTTTAAAAATCTCAGCGTACCATTGGGAAAACACATCTATTCAAAATACAAAACACATTGGGTAATTGAAAATACTTAGATACACTCCTGAAAACACTTAGTTACAAAACTGAACACAGCCAGCTTCAAAAAGGTTAAGCCATTTTGAGAATTTTGCAAGCATGGATGCAGGGAGAGCAAGAGGTAGAGGAGGAAGAGGAGGACAGAGACATAGTGGAGGACGTGGTCCAAGAGGCCATGCACCATTATTTTGACGACATAAGAGCAACTTTGGTGGACCATGTCATAAACCATGGCCTGACTATGAGGGAAGCTGGGCAGAGAGTCCACCCTAATCTTAGCCGTTTCACTCTTTCTTCGTAGTAAGGACATTCCAACTGGAAACCAACTCTCTACTTCAACTCTAGTCAGACTGTATGTATTTACAGTACTGTACCATATCACATTACCGTATCACATGTACTGTATTGCAGGGTGGCTAAAGCTCCTTTTGAAATGAAAGTGGTCGTTTTTTTACATACTGTGATTTTGTACATTGAGATGTTTCAGTACTGTGTATGGTATATACATAAAAGTACAGTATATACAATTCTGTAAAAATGAAGCAAACCAATACGTTAACGCTGCACATCCTAGGGCAGCGCGGGGGAAATATCTCATTGTGTGCCGCCATAAGCCTTCGAGGGCTACTGCACCATCATGCAAAAATAGGTCCCTACAAAACCCAACATATCATCACATTTCTAGATGCACTTCATGATGCAGGATAGACCAGAGCAGCCCAGGTTTGTTGTCTGGGATAATGTTAGTTTTGATTGGGCTGCCCTGGTCCAGATTTGATGCCTCTTGTGCAGGCAATGGAAGCCTGTTCCATTGTGTGTGGTGACATTGAGGTAAAGACAATCCATGGATGGATTCGGCACACAAGGCGAGGATCCATAAGCCCACCCACGCACAATTGCTGTGTTTTTCTGTGTTTACAGTACAGTAGTGTATTTTTGGTTTATTTTTGCTTAAACTGAATTTACTGCACTGTAAAGTACCATACTGCAATGTACAGTATTGAGTATTTGATTTTTTGGTTGTTGTGAAAACGTGCCTTCTGTGGAACTGAAAAAACAGCATAAAAACAGTGAATATGAAAGACTGCAGTGTTTTATATAAAGTAGACTAGTGTGTTGCTGCTGATCTGAAAGTGTATTCATCAGAGTGACATTTTGACAAAGGATTGTTATGTTTCGATAGCAGATGTTGCAAAACGTGTTCAAGCAAGGGGCAAAAACTGTAACTACTTGAATAGCCTGGAAATCCAGACCTACATCTAGAGAGCTGTAGGGTCTGGCAACGAGTAATGAAAATGGGCCAACTCGAGGCGCGGCACCAAGCATGCATTTGAAAATATCACTGCACGCAATAGGATAACACTACGACCAATCAGAAGAATACAAGGGGTGACGTATCCAGACCAGCGGAGCTAACCAATAGATAAGACTCTTGCCGTATCCGGTCGGTAAAAAAGCAACGCTTTTGGCCCGCCTATATCAGATAAACTGATGTGATTGGTTAATGTTCTGGGCCAGGGGAATCGGGGAGTGAGTATATCGCTCGTTCCCAGAGTGATTCGCTGAGCAAATTCAAATTGTGCTCTCACGAGAACTTTTGATTTCCAGGGTACTACTTGAATGTGTTATTGATGGTATTTATTTACAGTTATGCCTTACTGAATATTTTCCAAATACAAAGTTATTTTTGTTAAGGCCAACTGTCTAACTCGCCTCCTCTACTTTTCAATAGCATACCCAGCGTATGTGCTGGTTAGGCTAATTATCAGCTGCAAAGTAATTCCAGTAATTTGTCTGGTACTGTTGGAAGATACGTCGCACATTTACACAGAATTCTCATCCCAAAGATGACAGGACAAGAGGCAGTTGCCGCCAGCTTATGATTTAGATTGATTTAGATTTTCATTTTCATTTCATTGATTCTGCGGTGGATATAAATGAAGTACTGTTTAACCATATGTAGGTCTATCTAGATCCCTAAAACAAGACTGAGGGAGATGGGCCCATATCATCCACCGCTGTCTCATTTCCAGGCAGGGTAGTAGGCTGCTACTAGACACTTGGGTATTTTGTTCCTCCTGACACCTCAGTAAATCTGTGCTCGAAAATGTGATAGAACAACTGATGAAGTCGTTTTGTAGGTTAACTTAACGTTCACAACTGAAGCGCAACTTCACAATCAGCAAAGCCCTCCGCAGTTGGCCATTTACCTGTTACATTACGACACCACCAATATTATCCAGAAGGTGGCAGTATTTCATTTAGATAGAAGAGAAAGAGATATTGTGTTAATGTGTTCTACATAATAGAATAAATGAATTATTATAGCACTATACAATTACAACAGAAGCACTTTAAAAGCACTGTGTTATATATGGTAGACAGGAGACAGAGGAAAGGTATCTGATGCAGAAAGTATAACTATTATTTTAAAAATCATGTTTTATTTTAAATAGACTTCAAAAGCCTAGTAATTAATTGTAATTAATTATTTCATCTTGCTTATCTGCCAACATCGCTCTAATGTTACCATTAAAAAAAACAACCTGGAAAAGAAGAAACCATTTGTTGAGAAAGGAAGTGCCAACTCCTGCAGAAAAAAAAGATTCAACATTTTTTACACAATCTGTTATTAAAGGTATAGCTTACAGCTCGGTAATATTTGATCTCCAACTTAACATTAAATCAGGTCTGACAACCACACCAGCAACTCTGTGACCGTGTCTCCTCATGGTAATACCACTTCTGATGGTGCTCGGCCACAAACTGATTTTCAACGTCCTCTGCTGTTGAGAGAGGTGGAAAATAAACAATTAGTTTGAGCATTAGAAGAAGCTTTAAAGGTCCCATGACATGCCACCAGGTGTGTGTGTGTGTGTGTGTGTGTGTGTGTGTGTGTGTGTGTGTGTGTGTGTGTGTGTGTGTGTGTGTGTGTGTGTGTGTGTGTGTGTGTGTGTGTGTGTGTGTGTGTGATTAGCCGTTACAAGCCATTTTGAAAATCTGGCTCTTATGACATCACAAGTGGGCGTGTCCACACCTGGTGGCATGTCATGGGACCTTTAAACATATTATCCTCTATGTACAAAGGGTCAAGTGAGACGATCCAGGATCTACAAGCGAAGCTACATCATTGAAGCGTAGGTCTGGACCTATGAACCAGAGTCTGGTTGCCTTTAGGAGAGAGGGATCTGGGCTTACCTTGACATCATCCTCTCAATAACTTTCTTGACCCATGGAGCTTCAGGATCCAGACACACCTCTTGGCCCGTCATTTTCAGAGTGGCACTGCAACACCAAACATGAAGCAGACAATGAGTAAGAACATACACTTCTCATATCCCAACAAGGTCCAAGGAAAGACCTCCATAACATTGAAGAGGTCAACATCACTGTAGAGGGAGGCAATGTGAACAGAATATTTCTGAGGAGGACTCACATGATCTCAGATTCTTCACAGTGAGAATTGGCCGGAATGATCTCCACCTTCTCGATGTGACGACCAATCCGACGGCTCTCTGTCTGGATGCAGCGGCAGCTTAGCTTCATCGCCAACCCCCTCAGACTTATTCCTGTTAGGACACGTTAGAGTAGACTTAGAACACCTCAACACACGTGTCTGTGGCATACCCTCTTACTCTTAACAATCACATGAATATAGAAGCATTAGGACCTACCGTCAGTAATGGTCAGCAAGGCCAGGAGAACCAGTAGAGAGCTGATTGGGATTTTGCTGCTTGAAATCTTCATCTTTAGAATACAATCAAACTTTTAACAACTGAGGTTGTCTGATCAGGTTTTTCGCTATTCTTCTTCTCTCTGCTTTGGCAGCTCTGATCACGTTCGCTGCGGAATAACTCTGGCTCTGAGAAAGACCGTTCAGCCTTTTAAAGCTGTCGGATGACTCACATCCAACTCTTAAGAAAACATGGCGCAATCCAACACCTCCTCCCTACACTATTCACCAGCAAAAAATGGTCACAGTTCTCATTAATTCATTTCTCCTTTAAACTTTTGGAAAATCTTGAAAGATTAGTGATTACTGACCCGTAAGATTTTGTCAACGTACTACCTGATACTGCCCAACCTCGGCCGAGTTATGGCCGATTTATGTGAAAATATCATTATGCAAATTAACTGCTATTATTCAACCAATCCCAAATCTGCTTCAGAGATCCCCAGAGGCATTTAATGTGATGTGCCCATCAAGGACTTACCCCCTAAGGTAACGTGTAAAGTTTGGTTTTGAAAGCTAACAAAATGACAGGGTCACAGGGTCAAATCTCAAATGATCACTGTTGCAGGTGCTCATCGAGCTATGTTTTCACAATGGAAGAGAATGGGGATAAAACGCTGACTCTAACCATTCTGAAGGGGAGCAACTCAGAGATATCAAAGTTGGTACACATATAGAAACCGCACTTAAGCAGGCCTACAAAAAGGCCTGCTTGGTCTAGATAGATGGATAGATGGATGGATGGATGTATTTATCCCCGGGGGAAATTAGGGCAACATAGCATGGTCTAAGCATGTCTAAGCAAGTACCTCTTTGGCGACAGGGGCGCCATAACTCACAACCAAACACAAACAAGGAGTTCACATTTTTTTCAGAAAATGCACATGCAGCGACATGTATAGTTTGTGCTGTTGTTTACAGTTTTTGCCCATTGCTTGAACACTAGAAACATGCTTAGACCAAAGTAACACAACTTGAGGTTTTTGTTACTATACCTTAAACACATGTAACCATACCTTAAACAAAAGCGCTGCTTTGCACTAGATAGATTTAGTGATTTGACAGATCATCACATTTCTAGAAGCACTTCATGATGCGGCTGTACAGGACAGCCCAGAGCAGGTTTGTTGTTGCACAGCTGCCAACTCTCACGGTTTCACTGTGAGACACAGGCTTCTGCCTGTTTACACACGCCACACATCCAATTTATCACGGCAAAAAATATTTAATTATCAGCTTCAAAGTAATTCCAGTAATTTGTATTGTACTGTTGGAAGATACGTCACACATTTCCACAGAATTCTCATCCCAAAGATGACAGGACATGACAGCTTGAATGGGTTAAGACTTAAGACTGAGGGAGACGGGCCCATATCATCCACCGCTGTCTCATTTCCAGGCAGGGTAGTAGGCTGCTACTTGGGTATATTGTTGTTCCCTCCTTAGTTGGATGTGAGTCACCCGACAGCTTTGAAAGGCTGAACGGTCTTTCTCAGAGCCAGAGTTATTCAGCAGTGAGAGTGATCAGAGCTGCCAAAGCAGAGAGAAGAAAAATAGAAAAGCACCTGTCAAACATTAGAAGATCAGACAACCTCAGTTGTTAAAAGTTTAATTGTATTCTAAAAATGAAGATTTCAAGCAGCAAAATCCCAATCAGCTCTCTACTGGTTCTCCTGGCCTTGCTGACCATTACTGAAGGTAGGTCCTAATGCTTCTATATTCATGTGATTGTTAAGAGTGAGAGGGTATGCCACAGACACGTGTGTTGAGGTGTTCTAAGTCTACTCTAACGTGTCCTAACAGGAATGAGTCTGAGGGGGTTGGGGATCGAGCTGCGCTGCCGCTGCATCCAGACAGAGAGCCGTCGGATTGGTCGTCACATCGAGAAGGTGGAGATCATTCCGGCCAATTCTCACTGTGAAGAATCTGAGATCATGTGAGTCCTCCTCAGAAATATTCTGTTCACATTGCCTCCCTCTACAGTGATGTTGACCTCTTCAATGTTATGGAGGTCTTTCCTTGGACCTTGTTGGGATATGAGAAGTGTATGTTCTTACTCATTGTCTGCTTCATGTTTGGTGTTGCAGTGCCACTCTGAAAATGACGGGCCAAGAGGTGTGTCTGGATCCTGAAGCTCCATGGGTCAAGAAAGTTATTGAGAGGATGATGTCAAGGTAAGCCCAGATCCCTCTCTCCTAAAGGCAACCAGACTCTGGTTCATAGGTCCAGACCTACGCTTCAATGATGTAGCTTCGCTTGTAGATCCTGGATCGTCTCACTTGACCCTTTGTACATAGAGGATAATATGTTTAAAGGTCCCATGACATGCCACCAGGTGTGGACACGCCCACTTGTGCCAGATTTTCAAAACGGCTTGTAACGGCTAATCACACACACACACACACACACACACACACACACACACACGGTGGCATGTCATGGGACCTTTAAAGCTTCTTCTTCATTGGTTAATTGCTTCACCAATCACCGGCCTGCACCTACCATTTAAACAGCCGTCTAACACACCTCTTCCGCTGCTCAGGGAGTTTCGTTCCGACGCTCCTCCTTCCACCCCACCACCACCACCAGGTCTGAACCAGTCTACGGTCCAGGGGAAGACTTCCACCCCACCACCACCACCAGGTCTGAACCAGTCTACGGTCCAGGGGAAGACTTCCACCCCACCACCACCACCACCAGGTCTGCCCCAGTCTACGGTCCAGGGGAAGACTTCCACCCCACCACCACCACCAGGTCTGAACCAGTCTACGGTCCAGGGGAAGACTTCCACCCCACCACCACCAGGTCTGAACCAGTCTACGGTCCAGGGGAAGACTTCCACCCCACCACCACCACCAGGTCTGAACCAGTCTACGGTCCAGGGGAAGACTTCCACCCCACCACCACCACCAGGTCTGAACCAGTCTACGGTCCAGGGGAAGACTTCCACCTCACCACCACCACCAGGTCTGAACCAGTCTACGGTCCAGGGGAAGACTTCCACCCCACCACCACCAGGTCTGAACCAGTCTACGGTCCAGGGGAAGACTTCCACCCCACCACCACCACCACCAGGTCTGCCCCAGTCTACGGTCCAGGGGAAGACTTCCACCCCACCACCACCACCAGGTCTGAACCAGTCTACGGTCCAGGGGAAGACTTCCACCCCACCACCACCAGGTCTGAACCAGTCTACGGTCCAGGGGAAGACTTCCACCCCACCACCACCACCAGGTCTGAACCAGTCTACGGTCCAGGGGAAGACTTCCACCCCACCACCACCACCAGGTCTGAACCAGTCTACGGTCCAGGGGAAGACTTCCACCCCACCACCACCACCAGGTCTGAACCAGTCTACGGTCCAGGGGAAGACTTCCACCCCACCACCACCACCAGGTCTGTCCCAGTCTACGGTCCAGGGGAAGACTTCCACCCCACCACCACCACCAGGTCTGAACCAGTCTACGGTCCAGGGGAAGACTTCCACCCCACCACCACCAGGTCTGAACCAGTCTACGGTCCAGGGGAAGACTTCCACCCCACCACCACCAGGTCTGAACCAGTCTACGGTCCAGGACACGTCGAGTCCACACGCCAACCAGTATCCATGACGGGGGTTACGCCAAAGACTTCTTATGCAAAGACTTTTTCTAGCAAACCCCTTATAGGAATTCCACTGGCACCCCCACCTCCTCCAACCCCCCCCCCCACCCACTACACTCACACTCTGCCAAGTCAGGGGGCAGATTTTATCACCGGGACGTTAAAATGTGCAGAGCTCTGCAGAGTGTATATAATTGTTGTATTTATTATACGTGTGTGTGTGTTTTCTATGTGTAGCGCAGCGGTCATAAGCATCTTAGTTGAATAAGTGCTAATACATTAGGATTTAATAAAGTACATTTATTAAAGTTCATAATTAAACATCACTAAAATGATCTTAGAAAATAAGATAAAGAAATAATAAACAAGAAATAAGCTCTAGAACTGGGTGTAGTTCATATCTCCTTTCTATTTATTTTGGTTGAAAGGGAAAGGGATTATGGGAATTGTAGTCTAAAGGCCAATTTACACCGCCTCCGTTTTAGACGCGTTTTTAGTCGGCCGTCAGACATCCGACTTCAGCCAGAGATAGAATCCATTCAGACTAGTGCACTGATTTACACCGGCAGCGTTCTACGCCCGTCTCACGGCCGACTAAAGCTTAACTTATGCTTCACTTCTATTTTCAAGCGTTTCTGAAGCGTCTCGGTTGTGAAGTGTAGGCCTATTATCTGATACTGTACGACACATAACGTGATGAATACGAATAAAACAACATAAAACCATGTCTTTTTTTTGTTCTGTTGATTTAATGTCTGCTTTTAGTAGCCTATACAATGACACAACATTCTCAAATTTAAATTTTTTTTTTTAAGATCTCTCGCAGATTTCAACGTTTTCAAGAACAGTACCTACCTACGATGTAACATATTTCAGCCATAATATTCTCCCATAGCCACAGTACCGAGTACATATAACATAAGCTGTAACACTTGCGCATAGCCACAAGGGGGCAGCAGCTGATCATACATAGATGAAGGGGGCGGGCTTTTAAAGCCACAGAACACGCCCACCTCTACCTGCCTATTTAACTCGGACTCCGCCATCTTAGAAAATCAGAATCTCTCAGGCGGCGTATCCTTGATATCAAGCTTAGAGACGCTCTGCGCGTGTTATATACCATCCCTCTCCTTTTGTTTCATAGACGATAGACAATAGACCAAAACCTTTACCAAATAAAGTGAGTTAAAAGCGATCCTGTCTCGGTGGCCTTTCCTGGACTAAAATATCACAACAACGACGAGAACACGACGACGAGTGTGAAAGATATTATTTTGATGTGTGTATGTAAAATGTACTTTGTTTTATTACTTTTGTATGCTGTGATTAACCTGTTGGGTGAAAGGTCGCAAACCGCGTGAACGAGGGAGAGACGAGAGAAGGGAAGAGGAGAAGTGTCTCTGTGCTTTGTTCTACAAGATGGCAAAGTAACTAACGTGATATATTCGAGAGTAGGACTTTATATTAATTTCCTGCGTGTATTTCGGACTGAATGCACATATTTGGATACCGAAGACTTTGCTGTGTCGAAGTTTTGCAAAAATATCCAGTCCGTGAGAGACGGCCTGTGTCATTCCGTGAGAGACTGCCTTTGTCGTCATTAACTCATCTCAACAACCTACACCTGGGATTAAGGTATTGTTTTATTTTCTGTTGCTCCAACGGGAGTGAAGCGGTCTTTTGTTTTTGGCCATGCCGTACCCAAGCCACGCTACAGATCTGCAACGGCTAGCTCAAAGGTTTTAGCTAATATTGCCGGCTGGGGTGGGTGAATGTGTGTGTGCGTGCGTGGGCCCATGTGTGTCATTTGTGTTCATGCGTTATGTTTAAGGTACAACTAATGTAGCCTACTTACTACTTTAATACAGAGGTTGAAGTTTGACTTGAAGTTTGTAATTTCATTTCATTTTGAAAGCTACTAGGTATTCTATACTTTTCCTTTATTTACATATTTTGTATATTTTGCTTTATTGATAACTCATTACATTTTCTATTCAGTAAACTATATTTTTATTTAACATTTAAACTTCTGACTTCTGAGTATTGCTCTAGTGTTAAGACATTATTGGGTATTGGTTTACATGTGTGAATGTTATTTCATTGGAATACTATTTAAGTTAGTTTAACAGAAGTGAATAGTACAGGGTTAAAAGTGAAATAGAATAGTTTATTTACAGTACATGCAAAGACACACAAGTAGACACTTAAACAGAAGGTAAGCAAGAATTCATATATCATATATATTTACTGGGAAGTTAATTTAAGAACTCAGGAACGCCCTTTAGTGTCAGGATATAGGCCTAGGGGGCGCTACACGTCATTGTAATAAATCATTTTGTCACCCTCTTAAAGTAATGACCATATAACCATAACCATGGTGGTGGTTATGGACCATAACCACCATAACCGTAATGGTTCCGTTTTTTCTGTTTTCTGAACAACTTGAAAATATGACTTAGGTTATTAGTTTAAGAGGGT
This sequence comes from Micromesistius poutassou, assembly GCF_964030765.1. Classification (NCBI taxonomy): domain Eukaryota; kingdom Metazoa; phylum Chordata; class Actinopteri; order Gadiformes; family Gadidae; genus Micromesistius; species Micromesistius poutassou. Next base: position 23,091,807 of record NC_140273.1, on the reverse strand, counting down.
GACGATTATTTATATTTCTTGGTGAATGAGTCTTTTTGGGGGAACTGGATTGTCCAGAGGCAGTTTTGCTTGCAGATCAATGGCACATCTGGTGTAGGCTTGGATAACCTGTTATAATATAATGCTTGATTAACACACACAGTGTGTTAGTTAGTTCAAGACCAAAGTTAGTTCACAGTTAGTTCAAGACCAAAAGTTTTTTTTTAAATGGGACCAGTAATTTCAAACAAAATCTGTGTAAACAAGCTGCACTGTATACCATACCTTCCTATTGAAAGACTTTACCACAGGATGATTTTTTCCAAGCTTTTCGAGAATGGATGTGGCCTCATATCCGATAAAAGGCTCTGGCAGATGAGTCTCAGTTAAACTTAAATCAAGAAGCTTCATGTTTGGTCCCAACAAGGTCTTCCCCTCTCTTAATAAATTACATCACTGACCATTTACCCATATTTAGTCTATAACTGCAACTACGAGAAAACCTACCAAGTCAACAGGCCACAAATACAGACGAGTCAGGACAGGAGTCTATGACTACACTAGAAAACAATTTGATTGCATATAACTTGGAATCAATATATAAACAAAATGATGTGAATATAGCATATGATGAGTTTGTGAAATTGTTTAAACAGTTATATGATAAAAATTGTCCAGTTAGGGAAGACAGCAGAGAAAATAAACATACAAATAAAACATGGATCTCAAAAGTATTACACAATGCTTTAAAAAAGCAGAACACTCTATATAGAGAATTAGTTAAACACATAACCAAGGAAGCAGAAAATAAATATAAGAAATCCAAAAATAAGTTAGCAAGTATAAGAATATGCAAAAAATAATATCATAGTACAATATTAGAAAATAATTAAAATAATATTAAAACCACATGGACTATTAGAGATACCCCGAGACATACGACTTATAACCAGTATTTCAGCGAAAATGATAAGAATATAAATAAAATGAAAGGTGAATGATTAATCAGTTTAATAATTATTTTGTAAACATTGGACCAACTTTAGCGGAAAAAATACCTACACTGTAAAAAATGAGCTGATCAATAAGTTATGATAACTTATTTATTTCAACAACTCTAACTTAAAATAATGTTTTATGACATTTAAATTCAAATGTATGAGTTAATTGAGTTAATCTTCCAATTTAGGTTCATAAGTTACTTCAATGAATCACAAATTCCAGGTGCTTGAATGAACTTGCCATTTTAAATTGAGTGGGGTGCAACTGGCGTGTGTGTAGGACAGCTCTTTGCGCATGGGCGAGTCGCGAGACCAGCCTCGAGACGTTGACATTGAATTTGAAGTTTGCGGCAGCCACCTGCAAGCAGACGAGACGAGTCGGCTTTTGGTAAGTGTTTGTGTTTTGTAGATGTTTAGAATGTGCGTTGATGAAGCAAATAACTTGATTAACGTTAGCTATCGTTATCGTTCGATATGTGCAATAACTGTGATATAATTTTAGCGAGGCACATTCCGAGTTGGCTGGCTAACGTTACCTAGCTAGCTTTATCAACCTGGACTTCACTGGGCATGTTCTTTAAACTTAGGCTAGCTAGACTAGTTTGTTAGCTAACATAGCTAATGCTAGCAAGGCAGACAACATGTGCACTTGCCCTTCGGCCCTGAGTAACGTTAGCTGTCGATCATGGCGGCAATACCAGCTAACTAGCTTATTGGTGGCCGCTAGCTAACGTTAGCAGTCCATTGTTCGTAGCTAGGTTGTGCAAATTACTGTTCCTATTTTACTGAACATCGGTCGCATTAGCTACACGGATATTCAGATAGACCCACGTGTCCTGTGTGATGTTTTTAAATTAATTAATTAAATGAAAACAATGAATTATTTTAGATTGTCTAAACAAGATAAACTAATTTAAAGACATTCTTTGATGAAAATGACAATGCTGAAACCACTAACAAGGACTGGTGAATAGTACTGCGGCCACTATCGACTAATTTTTGAATGACTAATCTTTCGACTAATCTAAACTAATTAAAAATTAAAAATATATATTATTTATTTATTTATTTTTAAAATACGAGCTGAAAGCAGGCAGGCACGCAGCTATGCCACTCGCGTTGACACTTGCGTGCATGGCGGGGTTTAAAACATAACTTCCAACGTAATATTAAGTAATATAACGCAGGTGTGCAAGGCAGCCACAGGAGACGCCAACATTTTTTTCAACTGCTCGGTACCGCGCCGTATTAATTCCCAAGTTTTGAAAAGAAGAAGTGTTTGAAGCAAATAAGCAATGCTGTTTTTGATTTCTTTATTTGGTTTTGAACGAATAGTTTTGGATGCATGCATCGGCATTGAGTTGGTTTGTTACTTTGAAATCGCATATGCTCGCCACACACGCACACGCGTCATATCAAAGCAGTGAAGGCGGGGGGAGGGGGAAGAAAGAGGATGGCCGATTAACCAGAAGGGTGCGCAGAGCGCACAGATTTATGTGGAGGTGAATTACAGTGAGCCGTTTGAGGAGAACAAAAATAAATAGGCGGTCAATAGTAAAAACGACTCGTTGAATAAAAATAATTGCCGTTGACTAATTGCGCCAGCACTAGTGAACAGAACGCATGGTAATAAGTTCACTGTATTTTGAACTTGCATAGCAAAATTGAAATGGCAATGAATCAGTCATCAGAATCAGTCATGGTGACTTATTAGAGACACTACATTACAAAGAACAATCCAAAGCTTAATTAGTCAAAATAATGAAGTGAAGCAATTCATAAATCCAATTTGTTTGTTTGTTGTTTGTTGTTAGACTTAACTAGAAATGTGCTCTTGTTCATTTTTGCAATTCATATCACTGTGCTGGACAGATAACTAGGGAGTCAATTGAGAATGTTTTGAAGGAGCATAATTACTCATCTGAGGAATGTTTGACATCGTTGACTGAAGCATTTCAAAGTGCTAACCACTTAATTTGCTTTCAAGAGAAGGATCTTTAGGCACCGACTACAAAAGTCATCTACAGTCATATTACAAAAAGAACGTTAGTGTCATTGAGCATGTCGAATATCTTTTGAACAGACAACAAAAGTCTCATACTGTTATCTATATCCCTATTCTAAAGTTACTTTCCGATCTTCTTAAAAGAGAAGAGGTACTGCAAGCATTAGCGGCGTCTGGCCACTACAAGTCTTTTCTGGATGGTGACTTCTATAAATCAAATGGAATTCTCTCAGGTCAAGAACTAAGTGTAGCTATTACTTTGTATATTGACGTCTTTGAAATCTGCAATCCATTGGGCACATCTGTTATGTTGTTTTTAATCCAGGAAAGGCCGCCGAGACAGGATTGCTTTTAACTCGCTTTATTTGGTAAAGGTTTTGGTCTATTGTCTATGAAACAAAAGGAGAGGAATTTTGCATAACACGCACAGAGCGTCTCTAAGCTTTATATCTACGAGACGCCGCCCAAGAGATTCTGCCTTCTAAAAGTCCAAGTCGTGCTTATATAGAGAGGTAAAGGTAGGCTTCTTCTACAACGTTTAAACCTGCTCACTTAATCTGTGTGTCCGTTGTTGCCCCCTCTTGACTATGTGCAAGTGTTGCAGCTTTACTGCATGTGCTCGTTGCTGCCCCCTTGTGACTATGTGAGGATATGACCTCTTAACTATTGTATGTGCTCGGTGCTGCTCCCTGTGGCTATGTGAGGATATTACCTCTGAACTATTATATGTGCTGAGTGCTACTCCCTGTGGCTATGGGAGGATATTACCTCTTAACTATTGTATGTGCTCGGTGCTGCTCCCTGTGGCGGGAGGATATTATGGCTGAAATATGTCACACATCAAAAAAGAAACGTCTGTGGTGTGTATTGGGCTATTGGGAATTTACCCTCTAGATACAAGTCAGCATTGTCATCAATCTACCTTGCTTTACTGTGCAAGGTTGAGAATGTCAGGATTTATGGTTATGATAGACATTACGAATATAGTTAACTCTTGTTCTAAACTAACAAACATATCACATGTACATTACGAATATAGTCAGCTATTTTTTCAGGTCAAGGCCTGAGCCGGAGGCCACATGTCCCAACTAGGGGAGATGCTGGAGACTCAGACAATGCACCACACATTCGGAAGAACAGGAGTCAGTCTGCTGATAATATTCGGCCACAACTCTGGGTCAAGATACCCCTCGAGAAGCCCTCGCACCTGGTTAGAAACACAGAAGACACTCATAAACGATATCAGAGCCCAGAGGCTCAAGGTCAAGCTAAACATCCAGAAACACACACACCAGCCTAAACGCACACACTTCGTTGGGAGGGAAAATACAGCATAAGACTATACCACACAGATCACCTCATGCTCTTCTGAAGCAGAACTTCCACGGAGGCGAAGCTCCAGACGACCTCAGCACTGTTAGGGACTTAGAAAATATTCGATCTCTCACGCTTTATGAATCTGTATCACCTTTGCTACTTTACCCAATAAATCCGAGGCCCTCGTGCTGACAGACTTTATTACCTCTCCGTCTCATTTCATCTGGTCGAGTAACTAGACAGACTATTTTTCCCAACACCACTGATTGAAGATATTAAATGTCTTGAATAGTTGGCGTGTTTGTAGACAAACTAGGGTGTAATGTTAAAGGCACCATCTTGTTTGTTGCTGCTGACTACTTAGCTGCACATTCCTGAGGTGGTTTCCAAGAGTCTTTCACTGTTGAGAAGTTTTGTAGGTTTTGTCTAGTTAGTCGTAAAGACATACAGACGTGTGATGTTAGAACTGGGAACTTTGTTTTAAGGTCACCAGAGTCATTTGATGAAGCTGTAAATGTGTTGAAGCAGAGTGATGTTGCGTCTGTTGATGGTGTGAAACGAGACTGCCCTCTCAACAGCCTGACAGGTTTTCATATATGCACAGGCTTTCCACCTGATTTCTTACATGATGCGTTGGAAGGGATTGTACCTGTAGAACTAAGTCTGCCTTGCAGATTTGATTTCAAAGAAGTATTTCACATTAGAAGAGCTCAATAGTGAAATACAGAGCTTTCCTTTTAACTTCTCTGATAAGACACTGTCCTCAGAAAATTCCTTCAACTTTTCGAAAGACTGGAACTGTAGATGGTAATGGCCACGAAAATTCTTGTTTGTTTCCTTCCCCTTATCATCGGCCACCATGTTCCAGAAGGAGATCAAACATGGGAAATAGTCCTTGAACTGAAATACTTGGTTGAGCTCTTGGCAACTCCATCTTACACTTTAGACTCACTTTGTTATTTGCAGTCCAAAATGTCAGATCATAGACAGTTACTACTGACAGTTTTCCCTGTCAGTAGGGTTACACCCCAAACATCACTTCATTGAGCATTATCCATGCCTAATTCAAAGGTTTGGACCCTTTAAAGAGTGTTGGACAATCAGGTTTGAGGCTAAACATTCTTTCTTTAAGAAGGTAGTGCGTGATGCCAATAACTTTAAAAACATTCTGCTTACCCTGGCCTCAAGACACCAACTTATGCTTGCATATTATCTTGAAATGCTTGAAATTCAAGCCTGAGACTGAGACATCAAAAGTCACTGATGTGTGCCTGGAAGTCTTAGATGGTGGTGTTAGACTAGCAATCTTGAATAGATTCAGTGATGTTGACACAGTTGGACTGACCCCTAGTATCTTCTTAAATGGAATGCAGTATTCAAAGGGAATGATACTCTCTATTGGAAGTACAAGTGGACTACTACTAAGGATTTTGGAAATATGCATTGTGCTGGCTGGTGATGTTTGTTTCTTCATTGAACGTTTTACGACTTACTACATGGAGCATTTGAGGAGTTACCATCTTGTGAAGAAAAGCCCTGCTGAGTGTCTCTTGGTGAAACCAGAGGATCTCAATGACTACATGCCGCTTGTGCCATACTTCATCCAGGGGCGCCTGTTAGCCACTCCCAGAACATTCTTGCTGAATTAAGGCTGCGGGAAGTTTTTGTGGCTGTGCGTGTGTGTGTGTGTGTGTGTGGGGGGGGGGGGGATCTGTTGTCCGACAAGTCGTCACTATTATCCTGCATAAATAACCCTCTTGCAATGTTTCCAAATCTCTCTAGCAGCAATCCAGGTGTTGGATGTCCTTCAAAATAACATTTAACAGCCTGATCCAAAATAATTAACCCTCTTGTTGTTGTTTTACAAATCTTTCCAGGAGTACCCATTTGTTTTGTATGTATACAAGGGATGAAACCTTTTTTCTTCTCCAATTTCAGGTTGAAGTGATCCATGACACTTCTACGAGTTGTCCCCTGTGGATATCAGACACCCTTCCATCGAAAACACCCCCCGAGTGTTGACAAACTGTGCGAGGTGATGCATGCAAACCTTGGCCTGAGAGGTGGATTTATTTTACAATTTGAGGACCCTGCGTTCAAGGATCAGCTGACCAACCTGACCGACATCCGAGACCTTCCTGAGGAGCGAGCAACATTGAAAGTGTTGTTCACAGCTGATGCAGCTCTCTCAGTTTCCACATTGGATACAGCCAGCCTTCCATCTCTCAGTAGTGGGGAATCTGACTCCCAGCAATGGCCTGAGCCCTTCCCGATTCCACAGTTCTCACATGATGTTGAACTCACGCTGCAAGAAGCAAATAGAAGATAAGCAAAAGATGGATCTGTGATGGTGATTCCTAAAGGTATGAATACCGATATCCTGGACACACTTGCAGACAGCAAGTCTGTTGCTCTACTCGGTCTGCCACACTACCTATCTGAAGACCCATCCGACATCATCAGGATGTGTGACGTAAGATCTTTTTCTGTCATGCATAATAGCACACATACACACACACACAACCTTTAACACAGAGATTGTATTAGATCCACTCATGGGGGGTGATAAAGTCCTGTTGCAGCCGAATAGTGGTGATGTGGGGAAGAGTGAGGGGCAGAATGGTAGTGTTGGGGAGGAGGAGGGATGGGTAGAATAGTGGTGATTAGAGGAGGGAGGGGTAGATCAATGATGGGGGAGGAGAAGGGAGGGGTAGAATAGTGATGGGGGGGAGAACCCAGTGCAACATGCACATCCCCAGATCTGAGTGGACACTGAAGGTTTTTTTTAATCTATCACTCCTGCAGTAACCTCCCAACATTGCACATAGAATGCACTTGCACACTCACAACGGAAATCCCAAGGAGACTCTTATTAGCCCGAAACCATGTCAAGGTTTATGATGACAGAGACTCAGGCTGACTTTACAGCCTGAGTCGTAGATTTCCACACAAGATAGACGTAGATTTCCACACAAAGACGCTCGTCTAAACGCGGAATGAAAAGTGGGAACGCAACGCCACTTTTGCGGCTTGTGTTCAGATTGTTGTCGTGTAAAGCCAGCCTTAAGTAGCTTTGCAGCGCATGTACTTCTAGACCCAAACATTAAATTCAGCATTTCTGCTTTTCAAGGCCCATGGTTAGACTCTGGCTGCAGCCATGAAGGGGATGCAACTTGGCCTACTGATAGGCTATGAAGGTGACAACCAGGATGCCTTTCCACGTGAGGTCTTCGATGTGGCAGTTGTGGTTGAAGAGAACGTTGTGCTACACAAATTCAAGGATGTGCCATCCAGCTTCGCCATGCTTCTGGGGATCATCTACGGCTTTAACCTTGAGTATCCACGAGCCATGAAGTATTCCTTTGAGTTCCTTCAGAGGGTAGTGATGAAGATCAAACCAGATCAGGCCTCTGCCAGAGTCCACGGTGTCCGAAACAAGCTCCTGAGGTATAAACTGTAAAGCATAAACCTGATGAAAATTGAGTCGACCAAGCCAGAGATCTGCACTGGCTGCCGGCGCTACGGAATAGCTATAACGCCAACCTATGGAGGCAAGCTCTTTATCCGCTTTTGGGGCTTCTAAACACATTCAGAAAACCATTCCAAGACCTATGTAACACAAGTTGGTTCCTTACAAGACACCACCGTGCTCGTTTAACTCAAACAGTGTGGCCAAACAGCATAAACTTTGCGTTTTTGCATGTAAACACTCACCGCAGATTATCTCGTGGACATATCCAGAAAGCCCTTACTAGCCGATAGCAGAACGGATGCGCGCCGATGTACAGCCAATGGCTAGTGGCTGGGAGCGCATCCGTTCTGCTATCTTTCAGGATATGTCCACGGGGTAATCTGCAGTGAGTGTTTACATGCAGAAACATGCATCTGCACCTAAACACAATCATCCAATGCAGTTTTTCCCACCTTGTTCTTCTGGGTGGTTACAGAGGTGGACCGCGATCTGTAAATGTGGTGTACATAGAGTTAATATGGCGAATGTAAAGGCTTGTTTTGCGGAGCGGAACTTAAAGGGGACATATTATGAAAACAACACTTTTCCTGGGATTCGGGTGTTGTTTTGGGTCTCTGGTGTTGCCACACGCATACAAGCTTTGAAATAAGTCTGTACATGCTTTTGTTGAGTGAGATATGCATTTCTGAAAGTACCCCGCCTACAGTTACCAAACGAGCCAGTCAGTTTCGGCTAGGGCTGACCGATAAATCGTATTTTCATCGTCATCGCGATATGAACACGCAGGGTTAACACATCGCAAAAGATGCCTGAAACGCGATGAATAAAAATCATTTTATTTACACGAGCCATGCATTCACACCCAGCATGCGAACATTTGACCTATCAGATGGAGCCCTGGATACATGTGCCATGCATTCACACCATTTGGCCAATCAGATGAAGCAACAGCTAGCCGTCGGCGGCAGCGTCCCCGGGTCCTATGTCCCCCAGTCGCGACTGTGTTTTTCGTAGGCAGAATCCGGAAAAAGTTCAGCCTCAAGCGCTAGGATTGGACAGCAGCCTATCAGGCAAACTCACACACTGACTCCTAACCGTAACCCCCACCCTAACCCTAACCATAATCCTAACCCTCACCCTCACCATAACCGTAACCTTAATATTCATGATTCTTTCGGATTCCACCTACGAAAAATACACGCGCTCCCCGGTCACATACAAAGCGGGGAACATAGGACCCGGGGAACACAGGGATGACCCCCCGTCGGCCACCCTCAAATTAATTGGTGTTAATTTTGTGGCGACTGCGAGGCTATGTAACACGATGGCTGAGAAAGGAGAGAATAGCGAGGAAAATGTGGTTGACGAAGACCTTGTGGTGAAAAAGAACTGCACTTCTGCAATTTGGAGTTATTTTGGATTCCGTAGCGACGACGTGTTACAAACACAGGTACTGTGTAAAACATGCCGAACAGCTGTGGCAACTTCCAGAGGAAACACAACAAACCTCCATCACCACCTGCAACACAACCATAAAGAACTACACGAACAATTCAAAGCTAGCCAAACCACAAAACCAAAGACGTTGAGTAGCAGCAAATCTAAAACCTTGCAACAGTCCATTTCTCAGAGTTTTGCGTGCCTGACTCCTTACGAGAAAACATCCAAACGCCACGGAGAAATAACAGAGGCCATAACTCGTTATTTGGCTAAGGACATTATGCCTATAAACACAGTAACCAAAGATGGTTTTGTGAGTCTGTTAAGGAAACTGGACCGAAGATACAGCATTCCATCACGCAATTATTTTTCCCAAGTCGCCATTCCAAAAATGTACGACACATGCAGGAAGACAGTGGAATCGGAACTGGGTCAAATTGAACACTACGCCTGTACCACAGATCTTTGGTCCAGTCGAACGACAGAGCCCTACATCAGCCTCACTGTACACTTCCTGGATCAAGACTTTGAACTGAAAACGCGATGTCTACAGACAGCCTACTTCGCCGGAGAACACACTGGAGAAAACATTGCGTGTGGACTACGTGAGGCTTTGGCCAGCTGGAATTTGCGGGAAGAGCAGCTAGCTTGCATCACCACCGACAACGGGTCAAACGTTGCGAAGGCCACCGAACTCAACCACTGGGTCAGACTTCAGTGTTTTGGCCACAGGCTGCATCTTGCCATCGGTAAGTGTAAATTAATACATTTGCTTTACGTGGCATTATTGTTATCTATTGCAGTCTTATTTTGTAATATTATTGTTTTATTATTGTTTTTGATTGTTATTATTTTATATTGTTTTTTGTTTTTTGAGAACCTCTGTGTCTATTGTTTTGTAACCTATTGATTTTGAGCTCATGCCTACAAGTTAAACTACTACTACATGCCACATAATGGTAGTCTGTCTAGTCCCTGAATCATTACTTTGTAATTACTGTAGTTAACTAGTATGTAGTCCCTGAATTATTACTTTGTAATAATTGTAGTTAATTATGCAGTCTCTGAATTATTACTTTGTAATTATTACAAAATGGTTATATTTTGCAGTTAGGCTACAATGATTACTGGTAGGTTTTAATATTTTTTTCATGTGTTTTCCTGTCTTCTTTCCAGAAAATGCTGTTAAAGATGACAGCCGCATTGCCCGTGCTGCTGGGCTTTGTAAAAAATTGGTGGGACATTTCTCCCACAGCTGGAAGCAGAAGATGGCACTGAAAGAAGCACAACAGGAGCACAACCTCCCAGAGCACTCACTCATCACAGAATGCCCAACTAGGTGGGGCTCGAGGCAAAAGATGATGGAGAGGGTCTTGGAGCAGCGGCAAGCCATATCTAATGTCCTCTCGGCAGACCGAAAAACACAGCATCTGGTTCCCTCCTGGCAGGACCTAGATGTACTGGAGTCTGTAAACCTGGCATTACACCCTTTGCAAGAATTTACTGATGCTCTTTCCGGGGAAAGCTATGTGAGTGTTTCATATGTGAAACCAGTCCTTCATCTCTTGAATACATCAGTTCTTGTAGAAAAGGAAGATGACACCAATTTAACCAAGACCATTAAAGTGAAAATCCTGGATTACATGAATACAAAGTATGATGACCCAGCAACACAAGAGCTTCTGGACACTGCATCCTTCATGGACCCCAGGTTCAAAGTCAGCTACATCAGCAGCGAAAAAGTCCAAGACATCAAGACCAGGGTGATGTCAGAAATGAAAGAAACAGCACGGAAGGTAATTGGGTTATACACTGGTGCACTGGTGGGATACAAGATGTCACATACTGTAATCAGATGGTGCATTATCTGAATGTGAATGGAACATGTGTATTTTTCTATGTATTCTTAATTGTCTCTCTGTTTTAGGAGGGAACACCTTCTGACAACACTGAGGCCCAAAGCATGGATCCACCCAGCAACAAGAAGGCAAAGCGATCATTGGGCAGTTTGCTCAAAACAAGTCCAGGCCCCACCACTCCCACCGCATCTTCCATGCAGCTGGAGCAAGCTGTTGAAGCTGAACTTAGCAGCTACTTGCTGTCCCCCACCATTGACAATGAGGCAGACCCTTTGGCTTGGTGGAAACTCGACCAGGTCACCTACTCAAAGCTGAGCAAACTAGCTCGGAGGTATCTTTGTATACCTGCCACTAGTTCACCCTCTGAGAGGCTATTCAGCACATCAGGGAATGTGGTAACATGTAACCGAGCATGTTTGAAACCCAGCAAAGTCAACATGCTGGTTTTCTTGGCCAAGAACTTGCCCTAAAGAATAACTTGCCCTAACGGGTAGATTTTTTTTTTTCCTGATTGTATCTTGATTTAGTTATTTCAATTTTCCCCCGCATACTATAGATCTCTGCACCTTGTTGGGCGGAGTCGAGGGCCTTGATGATTGTAATGGGAGATGTGACATTTTTTAATTGTAATATTCCCTAGTGATACATTTTTACTGTAATACTCTCACATAGCCATATCCAGTAGCACCAAGCATAGTTTAGAGGTAATTTCCCCTCCTAATCGCCTGAGGGCAGCACTGAACACATTTGACAAAGTTACAAAACATTTACACTAGGGGCAGCAACGGACACACAGAGGAAGTGAGAAAACCCAAAGAAGAACACCTGGGATACATAAACTCAGACTCCGCCTTTGGAGAATCAGAATCTCTCGGCGGCGTATCCTGAATGCTAAGCTTTGAGACGCTCCGCGCGTGTTATGTACTATCCCTCTCCTTTTGTTTCATAGACGATAGACCATAGACCAATAACCTTAACCAAATAAAGTGAGTTAAAAGCGATCCTGTCTCGGCGGCCTTTCCTGGACCAAAATCCACAACAGAGACATTAGTTATTTTAAATTGCCATGCCCATGTTTAATTTATATTTATTTAATTATTTAAGTTGTTTTCCCCCAGATATTTTTTTATTTCAAGAGTTCAATGTTTTTGTTCAGTTTAGAAGAAAATATTTTAAATAGAGCAGGGGAAATTAAACTTGGTTGGGTATTCATGTTGTGCACTTTGTTCAATAAAAGCATGTTTGAAATAATTTATTTCATTTCTTTATTCAGTGGGCATAGGCTATTCAATGTTTGGGGTCTATGTTAGCAGTGTTCCTATTAAAGCAGAAAGACAGGAACTGTATAGCTAATATGCACACTTCAATATTTGTTTATTTATCGCAAGTCATATCGTCATCGCAATATTGAACAATGGTATCGCACATCGCAGATTTTCCTCATATCGTGCAGGCCTAGTTTCGGCGCCCTCTCCTACGTAGGAGGGGGGCACATTTGCATGATATTACCACCCACTTCCCCATCCCCCTCCAATCAGAGCATAGATACGATTTTGTGGACCAGCGGACGAGCGCTGGGCGGAGATGTTCGCACATTTCAGAAGCAGGGAATCACAAAAATAGATGTGACTGCCTGGCAGGGAGAAGCTCCACGACCGGAACTGCCGGACTGCCGCCAGAACATTCCGGCAGCTCCGCTCCGGGAGTACAACCCCTTTCTCCTCCCTGTCGTGGTTCAATCCGGACTTCAGAGAGTCTAAGCTAAAGTTCTTCTCCACCATGGCTGAGATAACCCCCACTACGAGTCTTTACTTGTTGTGGAAGTTCCAGAGACGTCAGACGCAGTCTTTATGATTCATAATATCATCCGGAGGCGCACATAGCTTTTGGCCGTGATATTAGATATTATATTATATAGATACCTATATGTTATATAATGTATTATTATTATTATTATTATATAATATTATATAGATACAGAGCTCCGGCAGTCCGCAAACGGCAACAATCAGCTCATTGGTCAATGGGCAGCAGCTCATTTGCATTTAAGCTACAGCCACCAGAAACAGCACAATCTGGAGGGACTGAGACAGAGGGGAATAGCGGTAGGCGAGATTGTTTTTCCTAAAAGCTATTTCCAGCAAACAGCTTCAAAAACATGTTTTCTGGAACTCGCATACTAAGTTTACTTGTTGGGAAAACACCATAATATGTCCCCTTTAAAACTTGAAGTCGGCGTTTCCCCCGAACCGTTTAGCCTTAGGCTCGGCTCGCACGTGTGCAGTAGCAGCCGGCTAGTGAGAGCAGCAGGAGGCCTGAGGAAGGCGTAGCCATAGCACAGGCCGCCCCGCCGCCCCCACCAGCGCGACTGTGGATTGATGGCTAGAGAACAGAGAGTGAACTGCATCAGATTTCTGAATAGACGTCTCTGTCCATGCGAGGGCGCTCGCCAGTGAGTGCAGAATGAATGGGCGTCAACGGGGTTTCACCCTCAAATTCCACTTTTCTCAGGGTGTCATTTTTTGTCACGTCATTTGAGAATCAGATGCCATCAAGAGGGGTCTCTGGTCGTAATCAGTCGCAAGTCCGTCCCTGAACAATCAGAATTCTTTAGCAGAATGCTAGCGTGTACGGCCAACAACGGCCCAAACTGTAAGAAATCGAAAGGACATAAGTACTCATTCATTCGACTTTTGAACGATAATCTATATTGAACTTGCGGAATCTACAATACAATCTGCGATATTTCAATGACAAGCAGGTGAAAGAGATACATTTAGCCGTCTAGCCCCATAGACCCCCATTCAATCTGCACTCATTCGATCACCCCCAGTGGAATTCTAATGGAACTGCAACCAAGTTTGATACAATGGGGCTCAATAGAGAGTGCCAAGGCTCTCCGTAGACGGGCTCTGACTGCATGGCGAACAACAACAGGAAACCGGAGCTTGAAGACAACCCCTGTCATTCAAATCTCAAGTGTGGGATAACTTCGGATTCAAGGTTAAATATGAAAACGGTGAAAGACGAGTGGACAAGTTGAAATCTGTGTGCCGACATTGTTCAACAGCGATGCGCTATGTAGATGGCAACACATGGAACATGCATTTGAAAAGGCACCGTCCAGGTGTTGACAAGTTGATCTTCCTGTTTATGCTGCACTTTTATTTGAGCATTTTATTCTCAAATAAAGAACCTTGTTTGCAGCAGTATTTAATTTTTTATACTGAAAAGACATATGCTGTAATTTAAGTTAATGCTGCAGTTGCACTTTTATTTGTCTAGCAGCAAAGCTGCTAGACAACCTATTGTTTTTGTAAGTTTTCCTATTATTATTATTCCGCCATGGGAGTCTATGGCAGCCCATAGAACCCCATGGTAAAAAGTTGTGAAATTTGGCACACTGATTCAGGACAGGGCCCCGTTTCCCGAAAGCATCGTTAGCCTAACGACGTTGTTAAAATCATCGTACGATCATCGCAGAATTTTCGGACCGTTTCCCAAAAGCATCGTTATGTAACGACGTCGTTAAAACCCCCTAGCTAACGACGGCTCCTGGGGTACTCGTAGAGCACTAAGATGCATCGTTACTATAGCCTCAGTGGAGTCACCAGCTGGACATTCCGTGTATTGGATGTGTTTTATTAAAACACATCATCCAATACCACTGAATGTCCAGCTGGCGCTATTTCACAATACCCCAAAAACAGTGGTTCCCGCATATATTTTACTAGTAGACTACTGTTAGATTTAAACAGCAAAGACAGAGTCATGTTAGAAGTCAACAAAAATATAACTTATTGCAGCAATTTAAAATTCCAAAAAGAAATGTAGGCCTACCGATGCCACGTCACAAGGCAACCCTATCACAAGGCATATAATAAAATCAAATGATTCCATTGCTCGTGTGGGAGGTCGCTTGCGAGTGGCACTTGCTGTCTCCCTCTGATTTTAATTCAACCATTGTGGTTAAAATGTCCTCATATTGATCAATGACAGAAGACATACTGTAGCCTACATGAATCATGCTGAGACCAGCGGGTGTCGGATAATTTCTGCAGGCGTTTTTTGTTGCGATTGTTTACCATAAAGCACTGTAGGCGCGTCGGTGAGGCTGCGATGAAGTTCACTATTTATTGGACCGTGTCTAGACAGTTACGAACATCCCTGACCTTAGTGGAGTGCACAATCGCCACGTTGAGAGCGTGGTTTCTGCAGTGAACATAGACTGCTGCGGGAAACTGTGCTGCGATGCGTGCCTTTCCCGCTTACATTGCCCGCACCATCATACCCCTGCCCAACAATATTGGCAGGAATCGATCTAGACCAGCAACAGCAATAGCCGTGTCAATGCCTCTGCGTTTGAATGATAATGAATGAATGGAACGTTGCATTTTTAATGTTGACACCAAAGTTTCTTGAGAGTGTGCGGCGCGCCAATCACTGAATGAATGAATGAAACCTTCTGCGGAATCAGAGAAAGTTTGCCCTCTTTGCGGCACAAAGCATGTTTCAGAAATCAGCACATTTATATAAATTTATATAAAGGTTGTCACACAGACACATGCTATTTTTTATTTTTGTAATATGGAATTATTTCAGGGGAGAAAATGCTGTGAAACAATGTACGCACGGTGCGTTCAGGATTAGGACTGATATAGCATATGTCGGCCTAGACCTAATCAATTGTGTTTTAATATATTTAAATATTTGTAGCATTCATCTTAGTCTATTCTTTTCATAGGCTACTCTGCTGTTGGCCTTGATGGGGAGATATTTTTTTGCTGCCACAAAATATAGTTTAATCCAACAACATTCCTGCGTCTCCCCCTCATACGGAGCCCATTTCAGCACCGTGTCAGTAGACAGCTACAATCCTACGACGTCGTAAGAGCAGAGCACGCGCGTTCATGTTAAGATGAGTTTCGGGAAACGCTTCCCTAAAATTAACAATGCATCGTGAGATCCATCGTACGATGGATTGTACGAGCATGGATCCATCGTTATCGGGAAACGGGGCCCAGTCCCATAAGCCCCCACAGCAAATTTGAAGACTTATCCAACAGATTTTTCAAATTCAAAACCGTTTGGCCGCAACAGCCAATCAAATTCGACCACAAAGCCGCCAAACAGGAAGTAAGCCAATTTCTCAGCATCCCTTTGACATCATATCCAAACATGGTACATAGACCCATGACATCATCATGGGGACACTCAATGAATTTAGTGACCTTTGACCTCTAGGGGGCGCTGTTATTAATGAATATGTGTTTTAACTCTTCTCTCTTCACATGAGTATATTTCAAACAAATGTTCAATGTCTGGTGATACTGTCAGACCTCTCCATATAGCTCCTGAATTATTTTTCATGGAAACATCAGAATTTGGCCGCCGTGTTGAAAGTTGTCAAAATCACTACTACATATCCACAGAACACTAATTTTGTCCAATCTTCATGAAACTTGCCATATATGATCTTCAGTCCAAGCTGAACGCATGTGTCAAACATCTTTTTCAAATTCAAAACCGTTTGGCCATAACAGCCAATCAACGAGACGGCAAAGCCGCCAAACAGGAAGTAAGCCTGTTTCTCAGCAACCCTTTAACATATCATAGCCAAACTTGGTACATAGACTCATGACATCATTCCGGGGACACCCAAACAATTTGGTGACCTTTGACCTCAGGGGGACGTCAAACAGGAAGTGAGCTCATATCTCTGCAAGGCTTTCATTTATCTAAACCAAACTTGGCTCATAGACTTATGACCCCATCCTGATGATGCCCAAGATGACCTTTGACCTCTAGGGGGGCGAGTGTGATCATATTTCAGTCAATCTTTTATTTTTTGACGTGCACCTTGTCGAAAGTGCTGAAGGCCGTGTGTCTGACGTAGATCTATCTTGTTGATGTGGCTACTCTGGTCTATTCTGCAAATTGGTTTATGGAGTCCCATTCAGCTTGACCCCCACATCACTGCATGCAGTTATATTTAATTATTATTTTTATATTTATAAGAGAACTTCAGAGCTTACACCCCTACCGACAGTCCACAATAACTTGGGCGTTTAGTAGACCAAATACACAAATAAACAGGACAGTGCAGAATGGTGCGCACTCACAGTCTAGAGTCTAGTTTGCTTCATCGCTAGAGAGATGATGCCCTTTAGTATCGTGGAAAAGCCTGCATTTCGACGAATACGGCAAACATTTGACGGCAAGTTAACTGGGAGAACATACGTGTCACAAACGGCAATTCCACAACTGTACAACAGAGTAAAAGACGACATACTGAAGGAGATCAAAGACATCCCATTTTACTCTGCCACTGCGGTGGGAGCGGTACCGTCGGCAGAACAAGTGCAGCCGTCTACATCGTTTGCTCTAGCCGGTGACCTTACAGCTGAAGCTCCTGTCATTCCAAGTGGCTCTAGCTCAGCCAGCAGCGAGGCTAATGACGTTCATGTGTGTCAACAAACTGACAGAGATGATGCACAACTGGCAGTGAGTATGTTTCCCTCTTCTTCTTCTTCCACTTCGGATATTGTTGATTATGATGACAACAATGACAGCGACTGCGAGACACATATTCTTGTGGATGACCCAGCACTCTGGCCCCAGCTGCTCACTGATAGAGAGCGCTGCTCAATAGTCAAAATGGGGCCAGTCCAGGTGAAAGATAAAGATTTTCCACAAAATGAAAAGGGCCGCAGATTCACAAAGGCATACTATTGCATGGTAATGAAAAACGGCGAGAGGGTGAACAGGTCTTGGTTTACAGTGAAAGTGCAGACCGTGTTTTTGGCTTTTGTTGTCGCCTTTTTGGAAAACAAAAACAACAATTGAGTGAGGAAGGATTTAAAGACTGGAAAAACCTTGCAATCCATTTAATCAACCATGAAAGGTCTGAAGAGCACAGGAAAAATGCTGAAAGCTGGAAGCAGCACTCACATCAGTTTGAGACAAAAACAACAATAGATCAGCAGAATCAGGACATAATTGAAGTTGAAGCAAAACGCGGGAATGAGATTTTATCCAGGTCACTGGCAATCATCAACTTCCTGTCAGAGATAAACCTTCCTCTCCGTGGCCACTCTGACAAACTTTATGAACCAGGCAATGGAAATTTCTTGGGTCAGGTTCAGTTCCACCACCGCTGAATGAGTTCATAAAGAAAAAGACTGAGAGGTATGAGCACCAGGGCTCACGATAGAGGAGACTGAGATTCCCCACAGGCGCACCATGTATGGTGGTATCTGTTGTGGGGGGGGACATCTGGAACAGTCTTCCCTCCACAATAAGGGAATGCCCCACATATTCTTCTTTTAAAGGACAACTAAAACAATGGCTCAAATCCAATCAAAAGTGTGACCACTAGCTGGACTGGACACTAATTGAACATTACTTTTTAATGCATTGTTATATCCTGTCTGGATCTGGTATCTTTATGATTGTGTAATGTGCTGTGTGTGTTGTCTCCTCTATTTTGTATTTTATCTATTTATTTGCTGTCTCTTCTATTTGTATTTTATCTATTTATTTGCTGTCTGTTTGTACTTTTTATATTTATTTTATTAGGGACTACGGATGCAAATGAGCAACTCTGCTATAATCCGGCATGTTTACAGAGATGTTTAAACATCAATGTTCATTAATGTGTACTGTCCCTATTCAAAAATAAAGCATTATTATTATTATTATTATTATTATTATTATTATTAGTTAATGGCTCAGTTTGACCCTGTGATGGACCCAGGCTAAGGAAGCCTCAGACACGTACCTGAGTAGTCAGATCTAAAATGAAATAGTCTCACTTGTGGCCAAGTGCACAACACATGCCATTGTTGACAGAGTAAAAAAAGCAAAATATTATTCAGTAATAATGGACTGCACACCCGATTTGAGTCACAACGAGCTGCAGATAGTATGAGTATGGCTGTGGACATGCCTGCCCCCTTCAACTTCCTTAGGAAGTACAGCCGTTGACGGGCCTTCTTGATGGTGTGCATGGTGTTATCCCGCCAGGTGAGAGTGTTGGTAAGGTGCATGCCAAGGTATTTGAATGTGTGAACGCCTTCCACAGCTGTGTTGTCAATGTGGGGGGGGGGGGGGGGGGGGGGTAGGGCCTTTCCTGCGGAAGTCCACAATAAACTCCTTCATCTTCTTTGTGTTCAGGTTGTTTTCCCTGCACCACAGTTCCAGTCCCCTCACTTCCTGCCTGTGAGCCGTCCCATCACGGCTGTGTCGTCTGCAAATTGAACCGTGACATTACTGTCGTAGTGTGCTCTGCAGTCGTGAGTGAGCAGTGCGTACAGCGGAGGGCTGAGCACACGACCCTGGGGACTGCCGGTGTTGAGGACGGTGGGTGAGGACGTGAGGTTATTAATCCTGACAGATTGAGGTCTGTGGCCGAGTGAGACCGAGCGTTGGCGGCTTGTTGACCGGTGTCTGTGGAATGATTGTGTTGAAAGCAGAACTAAAATCCAGAAAAAGCAGTCTCACATATGAACTGCTAGTCTCCAGATGTGTGAAGGCCTAATGGGTTAAAAAAAAAATAGTCCCTTATTGTGTGTAAAGAGTTAAAAATATAAATTCATTTAGGGCATTAGTAAATGTATAAACGTTAGACACCCCTTTATTTTTTTGTTTTTGACTATAATAATCTAATTGTATAATGTCGGCGTTCGCTAGAATGACTCACCAAGCCACTAGATGGCGCGGGCGCCCAGGAGATCATTCACCCCACAGGGACACGTTACCGCAGAATAATAATAATATAATAATAATAATAAATAATAATAATTACTGCGAGCAAGACTAATCTAAAGCTTTGTTTTGTGTCTCTGTTTGTCAAACAAAAGGTAGGTTTAAAACTCCTCAAATGCCACACATTATACTTTGTAAAGTAGGCATGTTATAGTTTCGGTCAGAAGAGAAGAGAAAGGGTTGTTTGGTGAATGTTGTGTGATCGTGACCATGAAGCTACATGCTAATGTGGTTGGGCTAGCGGGGCTAGTGGGTTTGTGCGGGCGTTGCGCTGACATTGGGTTCATGAAGTGAACGCGAGTTTCACCTCAGCATGGTTTAGCCGCTGGTTTGTCTGTTGGTTTTCATGTTATGGGCGGAGCTTCTCCGGACTCCCCCTTCTCCAACTCAACCAGAGCATCTTTAAAAGTTCTAGCAGTTCCCCTCGACTTGCGCTAGCCTAGCACCAGCGATTTCTGCAACTAGAAGAACTGAATGAAAAGTGTTGAAAACGGTCTCCAGTGATAAATAACACACTGGCTCACTTGGAAATGAGGTCCGATGTCCAAACTGAACTACCCCTTTAATCAAACCTTCTGCTTATGTACTCCAGCTGCTCAAGCACTCATCGCCAGGTCGTCAAACAGTCTACCTCCGTTAGTAGCGGCCCTGGTTATATATATAGACCCAGCTTTTGCAGGAATAATGCAACTTGTTTGAATCATTGTCTTTGTGTAAAAATATGTATTTCAATTGACCCAAGGTGAGGTTTACTGTTAAACCTTATTGTCTTTTTATAAAAGGAAAAGGGAAGAAATAAAGTTCACCCTGAAAATCTGGCAGCTTTGGGAGAGGGCATTAAACAGTCCCACTGTGTTAGCACTCCTGCTACGCTCGCCACCGCAGGAAGCTGTTATTGTTGTCACGTAGCCACCCCCACCAGGCTGCCTGCTTCGGCTTTCCAGTGTACACATGGGGACCCCCCCACCATAGTTTTGGTGAGGGAGGGTCTCTCTCCGTGTCTGTCTCTCTGTAGGAACTCTCATTCATACACACACACGCACGCTGGGCTGAATTTCTGTGCTCAAAGTGTTGGCAGACGAAGCTGTTTCACACTTTTCTGCAGTTAACTCTGCCAGCACTGTGCCACCATGAGAGAGAGAGAGAGAGAGAGAGACGTTTAATGCTGTTGGAAGGAGATGCTGAAATAAAGAATAAACAGCAAAAGTGTTGGATATAAGATTGGGAAGTCAATGGAAAGCTGAGAGGGTGCCAGAGAGAGAGAGGTGGTGAATGTTAACAGTAGAAGCGGATCCAAGTGCTGCTCCAGCAGACAGGTGTTAATGACTGCATCAGCGTGGAATCGAGCCCCTGTCATTGTCAGCTTTATTTTAAAATGGGGTGATAACAAAGAGAGAGAGAGAAGTTTTGCCTGGGAGTTAAAGAACAGATGTGAAGAGAAAAAAAGGAACTAGATAGATGCATTTGTGTATATGCATATATCCATGAGATTCAACTTTATTGTCATTCAGCCAAGTACAGGTACAGAGCCAATGAAATGCAAATGACATGAAAAGAAGCATTAAATACCAAGTGCAGGTTGAGTACAGTGTTCTGGGCAGTTATGTAGACAATAGATGAGTTATGTACAACAGTGTATATTTAATATGTATATTGCACAGGTTTATGGGCAGGTTATGGAATAAAAAAAATAAAAAAATAAAAATATATAGTTTGGCAGCTTGTCCTACTGTCTTTCAAGACGCCCAGGCGAGGGGTTATTTCAGACGCACAATCCAGTTTAATCAAATAAATTAAATTACAACGAAAATAGGATCTCTTGTCCTTCTAATTATAACAAAATATATTATCCTAAGGTGTATGCGTGTTTCAGTGTAAATGTAAACGAAAAGGTTCTATTCAAGCGTATAATTTATATATAATTTGTATAGGCTATTCGTGTTCCTGTTTATATCATCTTTGTATTATCGGTGGTCAGATATTTGTATAAGACAAGCACTCCACTTATAGATCAAATACATTGTTACATTACTTCTTTGAACATAGCAGAGATAATTCACTTCTACCTTATGAGCACAGCCACTGCATTTCTACCAAGCAATTCACATCAATCCTATCATTTCTTTCAGATGGTGTGTGCAGAAAACTGCCTCATCACGAACATTGAGGCAAAGTGGCCTGGCTCTGTCCATGATGCCAGGACTTTCAGGGAATCAGACCTGTCAAGGATGTTTACACAAGGTAGGAGTACCTTTTTTATTTCAACTTTAACCTTAAACTACCTTAAACAAGTATTTAATGATCACTTCATGTTTTCTAGGACATTTCAATGGGATTTTGTTGGGCGACAGGGGCTATCCTTGCTTACCCCACCTTTTAACGCCCTACACCGACCCCACAATGCAGGCCGTACAACGAGGACGTACAACTTTTCCCACTGCAAGACGAGGGTACGAATAGAGATCACCTTTGGCCTCCAAATCGCGCTTTCGGTGCCTTAAGGGCCTCAGAGTGGCGCCAGACAGGGCATGTGACATTTGTGTGGCCAGTTCTGCATAATATATACAATTACCGCCGAGTCTACACTTCTCTGCTCCTCTGAATCTCTGCAGCCCATGGAGAGTTCTGAACTGAACTCCAAAGGAAAACTTTCTTATTGATCTTGTCATCTGACATATTAATAAAACGATTCCAGTCATATCATATAGTCATATCACACTTTCTCCTTATTGTACCAGGCATCCAACCCAGAGCAGCCAAGGAGGGAACAAATTCATGAATACCCATAAAACAACATATTGCTCTGTTTTGTGCTGCATCTGAAATACTTCTTTCTTTAAATCCCCATACCCCAGCAGCATAATTCAAAATGGGAGAAACACATGCATCATACAATTGAGAGTAAGTAGAATAACCAAGGTCTTTAAATATTTTTTACTTGTTAACAATGGACCCCAAAGCTCTGCCAGCTAAATCAGCCAGGAGTTTAATTCCATTTTCATAATTCATAAATTCATCAAGTGTAAATCCTAAATATTTATATATATATATATATATTTTCTAATGGCATATCAGAAAAAGTAAAGATTTTTCATTTCTTGGGACTCCATCTGCAACACCGGGTCTTTACTAAGTTTAACATATTCTGAAAATCATCCTCAGATTCAGCCAGAAGAACAATATCATCTGCGTACAACAAAGTACCCACAGTTAAATTATTCAAACGTACCTAAGTTAGCATTCTTGATTTCAAAAGCCAGGTAATTGATATAAAGAGAAAACAAACAAGGGGACAGGACATCACCCTGTTTAACAACAAAAGGGGTTTAAAACCAGTCAGTTTGAAAATCATTTAGCTGAACATATGCAACAGAGGAACTATACAGTGACTTTAGAGATTTGACAGAATTTACCACATCACAATATGGTCATTGTTCCTCATCTCATTTCCAAAAGCAGTGTGACTCTTTCCTTCTCCAGACTCTCAGTGGTTTCTCCTTCTGGATACTGCGGACAGTAATTCACTTTTGCCCTTCTGGGATTTTTTTTTAATAGAGATATATATATATATATATATATATATATATATATATATATATATATATATATATGCTTAATATTTACACTTAACCTGGGTAATTTCGCCAACCATATCCCCTGTCACACTTGGTATGGGCCGAGTTGTTTGGTGCCAACCTTGAACATGAATTTGAGGGAGAAGATGGGGGGGATTTATATTTTTGATTTATACTTTAATGTCAAACTTTTGTTTACAGAACTTGAACACAAACAATAAATACAACTTTATTAACTCAAAATCCAATTGCCATTGTTTGATTACACATAAATATTAAATAACTATAAATTGCTATTATGGTTACACACAAACCTCAAACCACCACCCCCCTCCCTTAATGGTTTATCCAAGATGAACTAGAGATCAAACATGAGTAGAGGGCGAGGCAGACATTTTGACCTTCAACAATGAATCCATCTCATAAAAGAAGTGCCGTGTGGAACGAATTTGATGGAGTCATTGATGTCCTGGCGTCATGCAAGGTCTGCAAAAAGAAGATTTCCTATAAAGGAGGCTCGACCGCGAACCTTTTCCGCCACCTGAGGACTACGCACCCCACAGTGCATGCCAGGCTCACTTTGGAGCCGAGGGGACAGGAGGGCACTTCTGCTGCTGCTGCCATCCCTGCACCACCATCTGCACCAGGAGCCTCAGCACCACCACCGCCGCCACCCACAGGACCAAGCCTAGCGTCTGCCGGACAGACCCGGCTGACTCATTTTGTCCACAGGCCAATGGCGCCACTGCAGAAAAAGGTCAGTTGATGAGGCCCTGATGCTGATGTTCACAAAAGACCTGCAGCCCTTTTCCATGGTGGAGGACGCAGGCTTCATGGCATATACCAAGGCCCTAAATCCTTGGTACGTTCCACCCAGCCGGAAGAACATCTCCAAGACCATGATTCCGAGTCTGTGTGAAAAAACTAGGTGAAGTAGTGAAGGTGGAGGACAAAGTCAGTCAGGCGACAGCAATCTGCCTAACGACGGACGGCTGGACAGCTCGTACCACCACCAGCTTCCTCGCTGTGACGGCACATTTCATTCATAACTTTGAAATGGTCTCTTGCCTGTTGGACTGTTTCGAGTTTGGTGAACGCCATACAGCAGCGAACATGGTGGAATCGATGAAGAGGATTGTTCTGGAGTGGGGAATTGAGGACAAAATTGTGGCATGTGTGACAGACAACACCAAAAATATGGGTCTGATGGTGAAGGTGCTAGGCTGGACTCACCAACCACCAAGTCAATAGTCGAGTACTTCCATAGGAGCTGCCCATCTGCAAAGAAGCTCCACGACACCCTGAAGCAGATGGACCTCCCCGACCTCAAACTCATCCAAGAGTGTCCAACCCGGTGGAACTCCACTTTCTACATGTTCTAGAAGAATCTTGAAATTGAAGGATGGGGTTATCTCAACTCTGGCACTGATAAACCCCAAAATGGTGACATTGTCCGAAGAGGAATGGTTGGCGGTTGAAGGGGCTGAGGCCATTTGAAGAGGTCACCAGAGAGGTCAGCGCTGATGAGTAAGTAAAATTCATCTTTAAAATGAATTAATTTTTGTTAAAAGCAATAAACTAAGCTAAACTATCTACAAAACTATATACATTTCCCACACACACTTAAAAATAGCTAAATCCATACTAAATAATGCTAAACTATCTACATAACTATATACATTTCCCCCACACACTGTGACGACCCCGCCTACTTATTTACTCTGACGTCGTTGTCTCTTTCCTCAAGGTGATCAGCTGATGCCATCAGCCGGATCTGGAGCACCTGGGCCTGGTGCTCCAGCCGGATAAAAGGGCAGCTGGTTGCCTGTTGTCGCTCTCTTCTCTTGCTCTCCTCGCAGGCGTCCGCACCTTTTTGGTTTTCTTTGTTGTTTAATTAATTAATTCCTTCTCCACAACACCCCACCTCGCATGATCAATACACCCACATTTACATGACTGAAACTACTGACATACACACCTCATACTGGCGTTACTGACTTTGTTAAGTTGTGTTACGTTATGTAAATAAATCTCTTTTCTATCGGTTATGCACTGTCTCTCCCGTTTTTGTCTCCGTTGAGCCGGGTCATGACAACACACACTTTAAAATGGCTAAGGGTCTGCAGAGGGTCACGGAGCACCAACTGAGGGCAAACCAGTTCAGCCAACCAGAGGTGAAAACTCTGCTGGAAGTCCTGCACAACGAGCTGGCCAACCGTTTCCACGGGCTTGCTCAGGAGGACCACCTAACTGAAGCGGCACTTCTTGACCCAAGGTTCAAGAAGAGAGCCTTTCCCACCAGCCAAGCTGCCACTGAGGTGGTAGAGCGCCTCACTGGTGCTGCTGCCAGGGTGGTCATCTCCAACCCAGAGCAGCAGGAGAGGCTGCTGGGACCTCTGCAGAGGAGAGCTGCGTCTGCGACGAGTTTGACGATGAAGTCTCCTCTCTGGTGTCTGGGCAGAGCGCTTCAGCTGAAGCCGAGGCGACGCTGGAGATGCGCTCCTACCTGGAGGAGCCCTTGTTGCCCCGCTCATCAAACCCGCTGGCCTGGTGGAAGAGCCGTGAAGGAGTCTACCCACGGTTGGCTCGGCTGATGCTGTGGCGGCTGTGTGTGCTGGCAACATCTGTTCCATCTGAGAGGGTCTTTAGCAAGACGGGGATGATCATCTCACAGCTCCGGAGCAGGCTCAAGCCTGAAAAAGCAAAGCAGCTCATGTTTTTAAATGGAAATTAAGTTTGACAGAATCTAATTTGAATCTCTTTATTGTTTTTTAAAGAGGACAGTTGTTGTTTGATTAAATGTTTTTTCCCCAATATGTTTGTTATGTTACATTTGTTTTTGTTTTTTTTGTTTTTTTTATTTTCCTAGCAGATATCGCCCTTCCCATATAGCCCGGGGTCCAGGGGTCCTAACCCACTTTTACATTCACCCCCAGAGACTCCGAGCGTCTGTGGGAGGGACATTTATACAATGACCGTCGATAAATATCTGATTCTATACAAACTAGTCTTCAAGATTAATGTGTTCTACCGCAATTTTAGTCGCTGAAATGCACATATTTGTGTGTTGAACACAACACACATATTTGACTATTAAATTACATTTATGAGGAAGCCGAGCTTCCCTTGCTTGTCTTCGAGAAATTTCCTCACGTGTTTCACGTGCACTGCTCGTGCTGCTCAGCAATATCATCCAGCAAACCAATTACGGCCTATAAAAGTCTTACCAGCAAGGGATGCACAGGTCTCATTTCTTAACCTAATTTTCTTGCACTACAGGTCCTATTGTCGAGTAAATGTGGAGATTAGGCTATTAAAATACAGGATAATTATTTAGGCCTACAGGAGAATATTTAAACAGGAAGACGGCGAGGAATATGTTAAAATAAGGGAGACCTAGTCCTTCCAAACTATCGTACAAGACTTTAGGGCCACTGAAGAAAGATTCTTACGTTCGTTGTTTGGTGCCAGTGTGACCATGTGTATGATTCTCTGCTGCTCGCTGAATCACTTCACAGAGACAGGTTGAAGCACTGGACTGGTTTACTGCAAAATTGGAAAACACACAACCAGTGTGCACAAATAAATGACCGGTCTGTTCCCGCTCGAACACAGCGTAAGTTTGATGCGTCTGAGCAATTTACATATTGCCCAGCATTAACTTTAACACAAACTTCCGCTGTGGACTTTCAAAATAAAATATAAAAAGTTGAGTCCCAAGTTTGACAGGAATTTAACAAATAAAACTGTTGTTATTTACACTGTTACACCAGGATGTCATTTGGTGGGTTGATGCAGCACGCGTGTACCACAAGTGTATGGTCTTGGTCGAGCAGCGTTGAAGGCTAATGCGACCGATAATTAATTGCGGTTTTTCCGAGCAAAGCACCTTGACAGTCTGGTGTTTTATGCCACCTCGTATCTTTTCCACCGAGCGGTGCGGTTCGGTGCGGCTTGAACACTGGACTTAAAGGTGCTGTTTGCCACAGCTCAAGGCCGGCGTGGCGTTTCCACCCCCGACAGTACCCTTTTGGTAGGGCAGAGTGTAAGAAAATGCCTTGCGCGTGGGCGTACCCATATTTATAAGCAAAGGGGTGGGGTCTGACACCTGAGATTCCCTGTCAAATGACGTAACAGACCATCTGACTTAACGACCTGAACGAATCAAAAGGAACGAACTGTGATAGTGAAGGGAACTGAAAGAACTGATTCCCGGAAAAGAATCGTTTTGCCCATGCCTACTTTTCAGTGAGTTACTCAGTTGAGTAACAGGAGATGGTGTTTGATAAGCACACAGCCATGCATAGCCCCACACGTAACATCTGATCTTATGAAACTTACCCAGTTGCATAAAGGAGATTCCATTTTCATTACACAACTTCTTGAGCACAGCAGTGTTTTTTGTGCCACTTTTATTTTTTTGATAAAAAAGCAGCAGCTTGACCATCACAGTAAGGAACGTTGCGATCAGCTGTTTTGCGCAGTTCTCCAAAATCACACATTCTCCAGCACACATGAGCGCAGATTTCAGTGTGCTTATCATTTGTTTCAAGCCACGGCACATCTTGGCGCCACTTTTCGAAAAAAAAATATTCAAAAGTTTGGATCAAATTGTAAAGTTTTTCTAAAGTGAAATACTTTTTCGAAATCAAAAGACAAAAACAATGAGCTAGCTCTACAGGTATTATGCTCTCAAATAGATCATGGGCAAGATTGTAGCCTACAGTAAGATGAAAATGTGATAGATTCTTGCTCAACAGACATTCACGTTTAACACCAAAGCATGCACTTGCTTTTTCCAGTGCACACTTCAAATTTGCATCATGAAGTTCCAGCACTCAAAACGACCAGCTGTCAATGACTGAATTTCTGTTTTCTTAGCTGTACAGAATCTACTGATATACACCAGAGAAACTTTCTACAAAACCTGCCAGGCCATGGGCTCATAGGTTATCAGCTATTACGTAACTCACAGTGCCTTTGATACCTCATTCAACTGACTGATGAACACACCATGCTCCTCCAAAATGACCAGATCTTTCAAAAGTGGATCCAACACTTCTTTGAAACCAAATTTCCTCAAATTGTGACTTTTACAAAGAACAGCTAAATAAATTGATCAGAGAGCAGAATGAGAGCCAGGTGGCAAATTGTCCAAGATCCAATATACCCCACAAAGCTTGTGCTTTTTGCCAGAGGTCCTAAGAGGATTACAAACCTCAAATTTGTCCGCTAGAAAGCAATTTGTTTTGTAACTTTCACTATCTTGAAAATACCTGTAAACTCGTTGCTCACCATGCAAACCTTCTCTATTTTTCCGAGCTGTGTGTTCTTCAATCACTTTATCCAGCAATGTATTGGGACTCAGTACTTCCTGCAATAACTGTAATAATGGGACATTGTTCTACAGATACAATTTACTCATTCACCTCTACAACTCTAAAATTAACCTTTTAATATTGTTTTATTTTATAGGATGTGGCAAGAGGGCAACACTTTATGGCCTCAACTTCATCAGCAGACACATCAGCAGCCCCAACACCACCAGAGGCATCCCGTCCTTGGATTCAAATCCAGGTGGACACGCCCACTTGTGATGTCAGAAGAGGCAGATTTTGTAACGAATTTTAACGGCTAATCACACTCACATCTGGTGGTATAATATGTCACCTTTAATAATAATATCTTGTTTAATTTTAAAAAACATAAGAAAAACAGGTATTATTATTTATATATTATATTATTTATGAAATCAAAACTGCACTGATGCATGTCCTGCTAATTGTGGGTTTTTATTGGTTTTTGCAAACCAATAAATCTGAGCATGGGGGCAGCTACTTTTGACCGTTAAGGATGGCCGTTTTAAAATGTTACGTTCCTTAAACATTACATGAACCAACGTATTGTTTAGAGGTTTGTTTGATAGATTAACCACAGTTCAAAAACATACCTGTGGGTTAGATGAAGCGGAGAACAACAGAATTTATATCTTTCTCAAGCAATCAGCGAGCTACGGTCTCTATGGCAACCCACTACGGTGCAACAGTGCCATCTAGTGGCATGAAAATAAATACAATAGTGGTTAATACAATTAGATTAGCTCTAATGAAACAAAAAATGGGAGGGGGTCACTGTTTTACAACACAAGCCATTTTCTATACCTGTAACATAAACACAAGTAATGCTTATATTGTGAATAGGCATTTCAGTATCTGTAGTTACACACAGAGACCGTTCAACTGAATGTAGAGGAGCATTCAGTTCATAAAAAAAAGAAAATGCAATTATCAGTGAAAATCTAATACCAAGGATAAGAACATACTCGCGCGTACACGCGGATTTACTCGCTTGAGTTGAAATAATGGTGTGTTCCAGATGCCTCAGACACCAGCCTTCCGAGTTTCACTTTCCTCATTCCTGTTATAGCGTTCCCGTTCGTCTTTGTGATCGTGTCATGTCATTGGCTAGTCATTGTTATTGTTAGCTACATTAGCCTCTTTAGCAAACCAGCTCAAACGGACAACACAACTTTACATTGTATTCCACGCACAGCAAGACCGTGCAAAGCATACATTGGTGACCGGAATAAAGTACCAGTGTAATCAAGTGTGTAAGAGCATTTAAAATCGACATTAAAATGACCAGCGTGGTACAAATCCAGAGTAAATAAATCTCT
Organism: Micromesistius poutassou; assembly: GCF_964030765.1. Classification (NCBI taxonomy): domain Eukaryota; kingdom Metazoa; phylum Chordata; class Actinopteri; order Gadiformes; family Gadidae; genus Micromesistius; species Micromesistius poutassou. The sequence continues at coordinate 23,061,717 of NC_140273.1, read as the reverse complement.
TCACGGGCGCAGTCATTTTTGTTGAGAGCGTCATCACATCGCTCAGCCAGCGCTCATAATCCCCAGGGGGCCGGACCAAAAGGGGGCGTGCCTCCGAGAAATGCCGCAAGAAAGCTGAGAGATTTCCCCACTTCCAAAGTATCCAAGGCATCTGGAACACACCATAAGCAACATTTGCGTGATGCGTGGTCTTGACAGCCAATCAGCGTTCACTCCCTGAGTGACGTAACATTACAGCCAATCAGCGTTCACTCCCTGAGTGACGTAACATTACAGCCAATCAGCGTTCACTCCCTGAGTGACGTAACATTACAGCCAATCAGCGTTCACTCCCTGGGTGACGTAACATTACAGCCAATCAGCGTTCACTCCCTGGGTGACGTAACATTACAGCCAATCAGCGTTCACTCCCTGAATGACGTAACATTACAGCCAATCAGCGTTCACTCCCTGAGTGACGTAACATTACAGCCAATCAGCGTTCACTCCCTGCAGTCCAGAGTGAACCGCAGCAGGAGGAGAAAGGGATTGTTGCCGTTTGCAGACTCCTGGAGATGAGCTCCGAGTGTTCTTTTGGTGTGAACGTAGTAGAGAGACATGTGTGCATGCGTTATTTAGCCAGGCCCCTAACTGAAAAGCACGCTCACATACACGCGACCAAAGAAACGCGGTAGTCGTCAGTCACCCAACGCCTGGCTGTAAACAAAAGTCTGCTGATTAAAGCCAGTGTCTTGTGCTTAAGTTTGAGTTTCTCCTGACGTTAAAATAATGCCCACGTTACGGCCACACTAGCTTAACGTCAACCGCTCCAAACACATTGGACTGTGGCTACAACTCCATGCTGGCACCGTGGCTATGACCATGTGCTGGCACTCCCCCGCTGCCCATGCACACAAAAAAGGAGTATTTACAAACTTGGTTGTATGTTTATAAATTGCCATTTCTTTTAATATACAGCACAAAAAGCAACTATGAGAATAATGTACTCGGGGTGTAAATGATCTAAACCTAGCGCTAACTGTGGACCGAGTGGTGGTGAGCAGGATGGTTTAACAGAATTGTCCTGCGACGAAACGTTGAGGTCTGCTTTCAAAAGGCGTTGTGAACTGTTGGAGACAGCAACACAGCCAATACCCTGCGCTTTACCACATATCTGTAGGAAAAAAATGCAGTAATAAAAACCAAACATAGAAGCACGATGGATGCTAAACCAGACCTGAGACTGAAGCTGACCTCGATTGATCCAGACATCACAGGACTGTGGTCGCAGAGGTAGGCGCACTCGTATTATTAGACGTTTATTATATTTATAAGATTATTATTATTATTAGGAAGTTCAGTTGTCAACTTGCTGGCCAACTTTTGATATTATTTCATCATTTTTGTATTTATTATACTTTATTGATGCATAAAAACTTCTACAAAAGCGATCAGTTTGTCATGATGTAATCTTGTACAACAAAATGTATTTGTAAAATGAACCTCTGAAATGGATTCCTTGGAAGAAGGAAAGCCGATATAAACTTCCGGTTTGCCCCACAAAAACACCCCAGCCCAGTCACTCCCAAAGAAGAAGAAATATCATCCCTGGTTCACTTGAAAATGTTTTTATTGAAAGAACGTCATGAGTTACATAAACTAACGCATAACATTGCAGCTCAGACAAAAACAACGCAGAGACAATGATTCAAACATGCAAGCTGCGTGGTTTCAGGGATAGCAGTTTCACTGAAGATTTCACTGAAGATTACGAAAAATAGAGTACACATTTATTGCTAGAAATGTTGTCAAAGTGCATTTTAATGCCGATGTTAAAGTTCCTAATGCTCTTATGTTGCTTTTATCCAGTGAGAATATACCGATTTTCATCCATTTTGTTTTGGCAGACCTTGACATACGTGACGTATTCCTGTCTTTTCCCTCAGGTGACAGGGGGCTAAAATGTTCATAGGGGTCGGGTTGGACGACCTATACAAACAACCTATTCTGTAGTTTAGGTTGGAGATCACAGACTGATAACCTGTAAATGTTTCAGTGTACGCGTTTCTGTGCAGAAACTACTTTGCAGAACTATGTGAATAAAACTGGTGACAGAGGTCATCATGAAAAAGAAAACCTTAGCATATCAAATGGCTGATTTGTTATGTTATCCGTGGGCGTTTTATTGGCCCAAGATTAATTAGTATGACCTCTACTCGTTGATTAGAGCGGTTCCAAAGCACCTCCAAGTTCATTCAAAGTGTATTCCACTGCAGGGCCCTAATTACAAATACACAGGCAGTTAAAGCCAAGCCAGGCAGGCGGTGTGCCTGCGTATGTCTTGTATGAGTATTTCTGCATGAGACAGTGTGTGTGTGTATGTGCTTTTATTTGAGAAGGAGAAAGATACATCTCAATGTGTGTGTGTGTGTGTGTGTGTGTGTGTATGGGTTCACCAGAACAGATGCAGATGCTATTTTGATAAAAGAGTGAAAGTATGGCATGAAGAAGCCATTGACCAGTGTAGAACCCCAAAACACAGTCCTTCCACTCTCCCTCATCGCAACCGTGGAACTGGAATCATCCCAGCAAGCAACGCTAAGGCGCGTTCAGATCTGATCCACACTGCTGCCATTGAAATGGACGGCTGTGGTCGTCCTGTCTTGGAGAGTAGCATGCGTGCTCACTCGGACATTTAACAAGCGGTAGGTGTGCCAGGGCCTATGGGCAGAGAGAGAGAGAGAGAGAGAGAGAGAGAGAGAGAGAGAGAGAGAGAGAGAGAGAGAGAGAGAGAGAGAGAGAGAGAGAGAGAGAGAGAGAGAGAGAGAGAGAGAGAGAGAGAGAGAGAGAGAGAGAGGGGGGGAGAGAGAGAGCGGGAGGGGGAGAGAGAGAGAGAGAGAGCGGGAGGGGGAGAGAGAGAGAGCTTAATGTGCACATCACGAATGTTTCCATATTAAATGCAATGTCCAACATAATCATAACTGAGCACAGCCTAGCAATGCATTTTAACAAGAGTGTTTACTAGCATGCTAGTTCCTCCATCAGTCTTTGTGTGTTGCCCTTGGGGGTCCTTGGTGCACTGCAGGACAGCGTCTGCTCTCCTGGAGAACAGGATAAGACAACATCACTTCACACCTGGTTCTGCTCCCTGTACCAGTGAGGGTTCTGCTCCCTGTACCAGTGATGGTTCCTCTCCCTGTACCAGTGAGGGTTCTGCTCCCTGTACCAGTGAGGGTTCCTCTCCCTGTACCAGTGAGGGTTCTGCTCCCTGTACCAGCGATGGTTCCTCTCCCTGTACCAGTGAGGGTTCTGCTCCCTGTACCAGTGAGGGTTCCTCTCCCTGTACCAGCGAGGGTTCCTCTCCCTGTACCAGTGAGGGTTCCTCTCCCTGTACCAGCGAGGGTTCCTCTCCCTGTACCAGTGAGGGTTCCTCTCCCTGTACCAGCGAGGGTTCCTCTCCCTGTACCAGCGAGGGTTCTGCTCCCTGTACCAGTGAGGGTTCCTCTCCCTGTACCAGTGAGGGTTCTGCTCCCTGTACCAGTGAGGGTTCTGCTCCCTGTACCAGCGAGGGTTCCTCTCCCTGTACCAGTGATGGTTCCTCTCCCTGTACCAGTGAGGGTTCTGCTCCCTGTACCAGTGAGGGTTCCTCTCCCTGTACCAGTGAGGGTTCCGCTCCCTGTACCAGTGAGGGTTCCTCTCCCTGTACCAGTGAGGGTTCCGCTCCCTGTACCAGTGATGGTTCCTCTCCCTGTACCAGTGAGGGTTCTGCTCCCTGTACCAGTGAGGGTTCCTCTCCCTGTACCAGTGAGGGTTCCTCTCCCTGTACCAGTGAGGGTTCTGCTCCCTGTACCAGCGAGGGTTCTGCTCCCTGTACCAGCGAGGGTTCTGCTCCCTGTACCAGTGAGGGTTTCTCTCCCTGTACCAGTGGCTGGGCGCCCCACCATGGCCCCGCCCCGGCTCCGTGGGCGTATTGATTGATAGGTACTTTTATTACACACGATGTCATTCTTCACATGTCGTGGATCATTGCTTCTGGGAGAGGAAAGAAAAAACATTGAGCCTCATTTACCGAATGTCGTAACAGCTCAGAGATTCTTTGTGTGCAGATCCCAAAGTGCCAAGTGCTAATAGGCTCCTGCTCGAGTATCTCGTCCACCTCCTTGTCAAACAACGCTTTAAATAAGCATGTGAACGACCGCTTAACAATTTGTAATTAACCCCATGTTGAACACAAGGAGAAAAATACCATCATTTAGTTTTGTAGTGAAGTATTTTCCTGAGGATAATTAATTTTGTTGGCACTGAAAGCAGGTCTCCATGGTAACAATGGTGGACGAAACAAAGACTTCTATCATACAAGCTGGTGATTAGTGAGACGTTTAGAGGTTAAAGACAGAACTATACTGTGACATTACATATGAAACCTGTACATTTTGTTGCTTGTGAATGTAGTTTTATGGCAAGATTAAAGTGAATATATTGCGTACAGCACGAGGAGAATACGCTATAGCCGTATGTCAACTCACAACCTTTATGGGATTACATTCAGTCGACACATTTTGTCTGGGGAGCACCTTGCTCAACATGAACTGATGTCAACATGAACTAACATGAACACATGTCATAAAGTTGTCAATGTGAAAAACATAAAAGAAATAAATAAAAGTAACAATCTGTCGACAGGTGTTTTATTTACTCACTCAGCTTTCATCCTCAGAAGAAGGTTAAACATGCAGCCGAGTGTGTGAGAGCCTCCTCTGGTCTAATGGCGTGATGGCGTTGGACAGGATTTGAATGGGAAGGGGGTGAAAATCCGACTGAGCATGTGCAGTGGGAAGCTTGGGAGTGAAGCACTCTGCTCCTCCCTGTCATATATATATATGATATATATATCATATATATATATATATATATATATATATATAGATATCAGATATCACCTCAGATGTCAGATATCACCTCATAGGTATATCATATATATACTGACTAGATATCACCTCATATATATATATATATATATATATATATATATATATATATATATATACTGACTAGATATCACCTTATAGATATATATACTGACTAGATATCATAGGTATATATACTGACTAGATATCATAGATATATATACTGACTAGATATCATAGATATATACTGACTAGATATCATAGATGTATATACTGACTAGATATCATAGATGTATATACTGACTAGATATCATAGATATATATACTGACTAGATATCATAGATATATATACTGACTAGATATCATAGATATATATACTGACTAGATATCATAGATATATATACTGACTAGATATCATAGATGTATATACTGACTAGATATCATAGATATATATACTGACTAGATATCATAGATATATATACTGACTAGATATCATAGATGTATATACTGACTAGATATCATAGATATATATACTGACTAGATATCATATATATATATACTGACTAAGTATCATAGATATATATACTGACTAGATATCATATATATATATATACTGACTAGATATCATAGATATATATACCGACTAGATATCATAGATATATATACTGACTAGATATCATAGATATATATACTGACTAGATATCATAGATATATATACTGACTAGATATTGCATTCGGCTTCTACGCATGCGTCAACAATGCCACCATCTTGCTCGGGGTAACCACCCCCTGAATGAATGAAGGTTGATGAATGAACATCACTCTAAAACGACTTATTTTAAGCAATCTTCAAGCAGGTTGGTTTCCGTCAGACGTGTGTTGATAGTAAAAAGAAAATCTATAACTTTTTTGAATTTATTTTTAGTATCATTACCACAAACACCCGAAACCAACCCGCTTGAAGATTGCTTGAAAAGACGGCGTTTTAGAGTGATTTAGACTGAAAGGACTTCTGTCCCATCGACGTTCATTCATTCAGGTGGGTGGTTACCATGGTTACCCCGCGGCAAGATGGCGGCGGCATCGACGTATATGTGTCCATTGAACAGCGCAGCTCGGGCGATGTCTAGTCAGTATATATTGTGACGACCCCTCCACACCACTAGGGGCCTCTGTGTCTTCTGTTGCTGCTTTGCTCTCCCTTTGCAGGTTCCAGGTCGTGGGAGGTCTTGATGAGACACCTGGGCTGGGGTGGTGTCTATATAAGGCCCACCCTTCTGCACATCGCTCTCTCTCTCGCTCTTGCTGCTGCGGCCATTGCTGTTGTTCTATTTGTTTGCCACACACTCACACACCTGCTTACACTACTGATTACTGACATTTATATACATTTTCTGTTGTTTATACTCTTGGGTGCTTCTCCTGGAACCATCACCTTATCGTGGTGGAGAGGTTTGCGTGTCCCTGTGAACCTGGGGGCTGTGTTGTCTGGAGCCTTGTGCTCCTGGTAGGGTCTCCCATGGCAGAGTGGTCTCAGGTGAGGGGCCAGACTAAGAATGGTTCACAAGACCCCATGGACTCCATGGCGGACACGGGCAGGAGGGGCTCATAGCCTTGGATGGCAACCCACCTAGGAGAAGGACACTCTGAACTAAAACCGGGACTGCGAGGAGTTGCGCCCCACAGTCCTTAATTAGCATAGTAAAGCCAACCATGAGATACTCTTGGGTTGTGAATAAATGTTTAAGATAATTTCACTCTATAGTCTGGTCTCCCATCTTTGCCACAGTCAAGAGCCGGGCTGTGACAAAATATATCTATGAGGTGATGTCTAGTCAGTATATATATATCTATGATATCTAGTCAGTATATATCTATGATATCTAGTCAGTATATATATCTATGAGGTGATATCTAGTCAGTATATATATCTATGAGGTGCATGTGTGTGTTACACACGCAACACACACATCCCACACTCACAAACACAAACACTTTTCAAAAGCTGTCTCCTGACACTCAGAACGCACTCATCTGACACTCAAAGTCACTCTGCCGACTGACAGCTGAGACACGCTCCTTTGACAAATTAGGCTTGATTCACAACGAATGTCTGAGTAGCTGTGTGTTTTGGGTCTGTTTGTACGTGTTTATTGTCCTATTTGGAGGGTAAACTTGTGCGTGTGTGTGTGTGTGTTTACATTTGAGACCGAAGACTGAAGAGAAAGGTCATATGACAGAGGTCATGTCACTTGCCAGGCTCCACACAACGACAGGCAGAAACACTCACTCACTCACTCACACAAAAAATAGGCACTCAAGTAAAGTGCAGATAGCTGAAAACTGTATGTAATTACTGTGAAGAAATGTGTGTACTTTGTTAATATTCACCTCTGCCATTAAGGATTGCATCACTTTATCGCCCAGTGACGTTTAGTTGTGGAACCATTAGCATATAAACCTCTCCCCCCCGACACAAGAACACACACAAACCAACGCAGTCTCACTCAGAGTTCGTCAAAAATCAACGCTTGTTCAGCAGCTTTTGGCGTTAACTGCTGACGCAAAGGGTGTCCTTCATCGACGCAGGGAACTCATTACAATGTAATCCCTCCACGGCCAACAGTGATAAGTGCCTAACCCTAACCCTAATCCTAACCACTACTACAATAACCCTAACCCCTACTACCCTAACCCTAACCACTACTACCCTAACCCTAACCCGAACCACTACTACAATAACCCTAACCACTACTACCCTAATCCTAACCACTACTACCCTAACCCTAATCCTAACCACTACTACAATAACCCTAACCACTACTACCCTAATCCTAACCACTACTACCCTAACCCTAACCACTACTACCATAACCCTAACCCTAATCCTAACCACTACTACAATAACCCTAACCACTACTACCCTAATCCTAACCACTACTACAATAACCCTAACCACTACTACCCTAACCCTAACCCTAATCCTAACCACTACTACAATAACCCTAACCACTACTACCCTAACCCCAACCCTAACCTTAACCACTACTACCCTAACCCTAATCCTAACCACTACTACAATAACCCTAACCACTACTACCCTAACCCTAATCCTAACCACTACTACAATAACCCTAACCACTACTACCCTAACCCTAATCACTACTACCCTAACCCTAACCACTACTACCATAACCCTAACCCTAATCCTAACCACTACTACAATAACCCTAACCACTACTACCCTAACCCTAACCCTAATCACTACTACCCTAACCACTACTACCCTAACCCTAACCCTAACCACTACTACCCTAACCACTACTACCCTAACCACTACTACCCTAACCACTACTACCCTAACCCTAACCACTACTACCCTAACCCTAACCCTAACCACTACTAACTAACTACTAACTACTACCCTAACCCTAAATGCACACGCGGGTCAGATATCTCCGTGGAGGGATTACAGCCCCCTGCACCCAATGGAGACACTCCAGGACCCCCTTCAGTCAGCACTTAACGCCAAAAGACACTGTGCACACACACACACACACACACACACACACACACACACACACACACACACACACACACACACACACACACACACTGCAGCAGCAGCAATGAGAAATGGAGCCCTACAACAACTCAGCATTCTACTCTCTATTGCTGTCTCCCTGTCTCTGTGTGTGTGTGTGTGTGTGTGTGTGTGTGTGTGTGTGTGTGTGTGTGTGTGTGTGTGTGTGTGTGTGTGTGTGTGTGTGTGTGTGTGTGTGTGTGTGTGTGTGTGTGTGTGTGTGTCTCTCATTCTACTCTCTATTGCAGTCTCCCTGTGTGTGTGTGTGTGTGTGTGTGTGTGTGTGTGTGTGTGTCTCTCTCATTCTCTCTTTCCACTCTCTATTCATATTGCATTTTTATTGATTTTATTATCTGCAGAGCAATAGCACATAGACTTTTATATGGTGGATTTTAGGTCCATGTGTACAAGAGTGTGTGTATGTTGGTGTGTTTGCGTGTATGTGTGTGTACTTGTGTATTTATGCACAGTGTGTGTAAGTAAGTTCATGGACGTGTCTGTTTTTGTCTGTGTGTGTGTGTGTGTGTTTGTATGACTGTGTGTGTGTGTGTGTGTGTGTTTGTATGACTGTGTGTGTGTGTGTGTGTGTGTGTGTGTGTGTGTGTGTGTGTGTTTGTATGACTGTGTGTGTGTGTGTGTGTGTGTTTGTATGACTGTGTGTGTGTGTGTGTGTGTGTGTGTGTTTGTATGACTGTGTGTGTGTGTGTGTGTGTGTGTGTGTGTGTGTGTGTGTGTGTGTGTGTGTGTGTTTGTATGACTGTGTGTGTGTGTGTGTGTGTGTGTGTGTGTGTGTGTGTGTGTGTGTGTGTGTGTGCTCAACATGACCTGAGGGCAGGACCAGGCCAGAAGCCCAGGGAGCCCCCCTGGGTGGAGCACAGCTGACACACACTTCACACGCATCACCTCACACCCCAGCGCACCGCACAGGAAACCACAAGCACGCACAACGCACCCACTCAGATATGCTCACTTACAAACACACACGCATGAACACGCTCACATACACACAAGTTACCGCTGTATCCAGAATTGAACGTGATATGACAATTCCACTAGTTCCTACATGCACATGCGCCAGCTAACCAAAGAACAACCATGTTGTTTATATCGGCACAAATGTACCCATTATTATTATTTAAAAACAGAAAGAAAGAAAGAAAAACAATTGCTAATTACATGCTTGGGTGCAAGATACTGTAGTATAGCAAGACGTAATGGCTCTGTGTTAACTGAGAACACAGAGGCAAGCAATTAGTCTTCTATTTTTAGACTATTCGTCAGTGAAAAGCCAGCCTTGATAGATGCACTCGTCTGCAGAAACAGGAGGCTTCATGCTTCTGCAGTGAGCAGAACTGGCTGATCGTTCAATGCATATTTATCATTTTTCTCACATTTGTAAACCCATTAAATGCTGAATATAATGAGGGCTACAGTTTCGGGTACCTTTAATTGCAGGTTTTTGGTTCAGTTTTTCATTTGTTTGACCCATTTCTTACAAGCTCTCAATGCAAATGACAAACTATTCATTTTCTGCTCCAATTAATAAATTCTTATGTAAATAAATAACATTGTCAAATGAGGACATTGATGCACGATGAATATTAAGTATGCTACGTAACTGAACTGATAAAAGTCTATATCATAGTGATTTCCTATTTGTGAAATAATTATTATAGCCGATATTGTTGTCTGTTGCAAAAATAATACGAAAAAGTGCTTGGAAATTTGAAAAACAAATTGCCAACATCATCAACCTTAAACGACAGAATAGGATGTTTATCAACACGAACCATAACGCCCCATATGAGTGTTTTCTGGTACAGCACCCCCTATTGCCTGGTTGGTGAAACAGCAATATGTCACATAGGTCAAGCTACTATCTGTCTAAAGAATTGCTGCGGTTTAGGGTAAGGCCAATGCCGCTTTTGCTTTTGCCACCTCTCAAACTACGACGCTACCGGCATGGGAGTGGAACGCTCTGACCACTGAGCTAAAAGCCCAGGCTGCTAACTCAGCGGCTAGAAGCGTTCTTAAGGCTAGGGGGGCTGTGAGGATTTACAAACGTACTACCACCAGCTAGCCCAGGCTAGTTGGCAATCCGTTACACTAGGGGTAGGGGTAGAGGTAGGGTTGAGATTCTGGGTTACGGGCTGTAATGGGATTGGGCCTTGGTTTCAGAGAAAATAGGTAAATTGCCTTCAATCAGAACATATGTTCTTTGTCGCCATCTGGTGGCCATATGGTGGCCGTATGGGGGAATTGCGAAATTCCCCCTGACCTTGCAATAGAGGGGTCAAGTGTCATAATTGTACATTGGGTTCTCAAGATATCTACCTGTTTGTGTTTCGTCAAGTTTATATTGTCAAATTTGCATTAGTTTGCATTGGATTTATTGATTTATTTTAAGATTTTGCCTTAACCTACCTCTAGGCTAACTCATCAGATGTTTTGCTATGGCCCTATAGGGCAACCAACTGATAATGCACTTGGTGGTATTCAATATACCACCAAGCTTTGTTCTAGCCTTATTCATTAATACAGTAGTATCCACACTGATTATTTCACTTGCAGAACAATTCCCAGGAGTTATCTTTATTTTGGTACCAAGATTACATATTCTAGCCCATGCAGTTGTGGAGTTATATGATCATTAGTTCCATAAAATAACAGCTCAGATAACTCATCTGATACAATCTGCGTGGCTGCAGGGTGGCAGCTTCCATATCAATCACTATGGCGACCATAGAAAATGCTTCAATAAATAACAAACTATATATCATACACCTTCACTTAACAACAATCTTGAAAATAGAATGCACATCGCTCACTAGAAATGTTATCAAAACACATTGTAATGCCGAAACTATCTTGAAATGTTGCATTTTCCGCTGAGAATTAAATGAATGTCATCTATTTTGTTTTGGCAGACAGTAACTTGACATGGGTGGGGTATTGCTGTTTCTTCCATAGAGTTAAATCAGTGAACGCTCGTATGGGTTGTTTTGGGTCATATTGACACACAACCTGTTGTGTCATTTGAGAACAGGCTGTATCTGCAGAAGAATATGATGAAACATGCTTTGTTCAAAGCCACGGGAGGTTCTGATGGAAGGTTTCCCGGGGGATTTAAACATTGTGATTTCCTTGCAAATTCCTTCCGAATCAACTGCATAACTGATTAGTTAGTTAGTTAGTTATCGCTGTGATGAACCTAAGAGGACCGTGTTTTGGCTGTTGTTTCAGTGAGGACTCAGTAAACTGCGGCAGACGGAGGTGAGGGGAACAGTGACTGAATGTCGTCCATCCTCAAACCCTCCTTTAACGAGCATGAGGATCACTCAGCAGGCAGACTGACACATCTGGGATAGCGACTATAGACATCATGTGAGTGATCCTCTGGGACTACTGCGACGCCAACGAGAGAGAGACGACCCGTTGTGACCGGGACCAGATCTGATTCCCCTCATCGCACCGACCTGCTTTGGACGAGAACCCATCCTGTGACGGCCCCTGGATACTGCTTGTGAACACTGAGGAGGTAGTTGAGCTTTACCCCCCGATGTAAACCCCCCCCCCCCCCCCCCCACTAATAAATTACAATCGACTGCGAACTGCGACCTCTGTTGTGTGGTCGCTATTCAACGTGGAAGCGTGGCGCCCCACGCCCACGCTCCGGCTCCAACACACTGAAGTCACCGTACAACGAGAGGAGCGCCAAGCCATAAGCTGACCACGACGCTGCCGCTGCTGCAAAGCTACGACAAAGTGTACCGGCTCTGTGGTTGTTGTAGTTGTAGCATCGTGTTCAGTGGGGGGGGGGGGGGGGGGGGGGGGAGTGGAGGTACAGGTAGGGGAGGGAGAGAGAGAGAGAGAGAGAGAGAGAGAGGGTGTTCGTAAAGTTAGAAGTTCCTGTTCAGCGTGGTTACGCCATGCCATAAAGTGTTAACGAATGAAAGGGAGTCGCTCTGAGCACCCTGTGTGGTTCTTTGACGAGTGAAAGCTGCTACATTAGCTGCTACATGAGCTGCTACATTAGCTGCTACATTAGCTGCTACATTAGGGCTCAGAGGTAAAACAAATGGGACTAAGCATTGACTAGCGTCAGCGCAGGAGGCTAACGGCGTGAGCTAACGGCTGTGAGGGCGAGGTCCTGGCGGGTAGATCCCGGGGCGGGTAGATCCCGGGGCGGGTAGATCCCGGGGCGGCCCCGGTCGATGAGCCCACGGCCCACTTCTCTTTTCACTTCATTCATTGAAATGTTTTTTATTCCCAACAAGTTTGAATGGCTTCTGATGACGCTCCTGGAGGGCCTGACGCTGG
>NC_140273.1:23031428-23046428 GCF_964030765.1 Micromesistius poutassou | reverse complement strand
TCTCTCCAAAGGTCGCAGCCTATGTGAGCAGTGGGGTGGGGAGGAAAGCGTAAATATGCCATTTTCTTTGGCAACATTGAGTCCATCATTGGAAAGATGGGAGCTGTGGTTGTCCAGAAGGAGTAACATTGCTTTTCCTTTGAACACTTGTTCTACAAAATGACCGAGAAAATCCACAAAGTGTGTTTCCTTCATCCAGCCAGAGGCATTTTCTCCTCCTTTTCTGCCAGGAGGTGCATTATTGAGTGATCACGGAAGTGCACCTGAGAGGATATGAAGTAGGGGGGGGTGATGGGCCCTGTTTCTGAGACTGCACATGCCACTGCACATGTCACTCACCCTCCCTGTTTCAACCCATGCCTGGCCACCAATCCATCTGGTTTCTGCCGTCGTCAGTCCAGTTTCGGCCTAGCACCATCTCCAGATTGTGATAGAAAGCCTTGATATTCTCCTCGTAAAAGGCACTTGCCCTGGCAAGGCTAGTTTCCTCTTGCCTTCGTCCTTAGCGGGGAAACCACTTTGCTGCTGGCCTTTTCTTTTTCATTCCAGGCAGGTGGAACATGCAGCTCCTGTGCGACTTCATATACTTCATGTTCATATACTTGCTCACCTCATTTGGCGACAAACCAAAAAGATGTCTTCTGATCTTCTGATACTGCTCAAGCTGTAACAAGTCTGGGGCTAATTAAACATGACGAATGATAACAGTTGTCAAGCAGACCGTCAGCGTCTATGTATACTGGCAAGTTTTCACAGTGATGATTTTTGGGTGTTTTCACACAACTTACCCCAAAGTCACTATGACAAGTAGGACATAAGCAAAATTAGAATACTTTATTTTCTCCTCTACCAAGTACGAATGTATGATTGTGAAGATTCTTTAGCAGAAGATTATTACAAAAAAATGTCATGTCAAAGTTTTTTACTCAGAATGTGTAGCATTCTAAATCATTGCTCACCTCGGTTAACAATGTGCTTTGCTTTTCCCAGACGACTTGAAATTAAATGACAGGATGTTTAATGTGGAGACCAGTGACCTGTCACACCACCACTAAGGGGAACCCCAGTCAGCAGAGGGCGTCTCTGATGCATTGTGACTGTGCCAAGCAGAGCATATGAGCGGCGCGCTCAGCCTGTCTGGCCCTCGCTCAGCGAGCTGTGAGCCCTGGAGCCCAGCGCCTCACAGCCCGACAAAACCGTCAAGGAGCCGGCCACGACGCCGGGGAGGCCATCTTCTACTGGTCCAAGTGACTACAACAAACCCATCACCATTCCCCAGTAGGTCTTTCACTTTGAGGGGTGGGGGGGGGGGACATAAAGGACGATGCTCTATCCAGTTCCCTTCTTCTCTCCTGTTATAATTGGGCCTTCTCAGCAGTGAAGAAACTTTTGAATTCCTCTCTCCTTTTCTCCTGCTGCCTCTCCCTCTATAAAACACTAATTCATGGAAGGCACAAATTTAATTAAACCAATTGTATTAGGCCTACTTTGAATGACAAAACGAATTAGTTTGAATATAAAGCTATATTCAGCTACGTGATGATGTCACCACATCATTTTTTCATTGTACAATATTTCCATATATTTATGTAATCTGTTAGTTTGACAGGAACTGTGCACCTTATGACTTATCAGGTTCCTTTTTGAAGTACACTGTGAACTCCATTATCTAGGTGATGTTTTACTGAAAATACTGTTGGTGACTGCGCAAGACCAGTGACTGTTAGGGTTAGGGTTAGGGTGACTGTTAGGGTTAGGGTGACTGTTAGGGTTAGGGTTAATGTGACGGTTAGGGTTAGGGTGACTGTTAGGGTTAGGGTGACTGTTAGGGTTAGGGTGACTGTTAGGGTTAGGGTTAATGTGACTGTTAGGGTTAGGGTTAGGGTGACTGTATAGGGTTAGGGTTAGGGTGACTGTTAGGGTTAGGGTTAGGGTGACTGTTAGGGTTAGGGTTAGGGTGACTGTTAGGGTTAGGGTTAGGGTGACTGTATAACAGCCATGAGCGTTGAGATGGAAGGACGGTTGCACTGTCATCAAGATGTAGGGATAATGATGCAGAGCCATGATTCTTGCTCCAGGAGTCCTTCCTGATGAAGGACTTATCATGCACGGGCCCTTCTCTTTAACAGCCCCTAAACCCTCTTGTGCATCCACATGTACAGCCCCCCCCCCTACACACACACACACACACACACACACACACACCCACACACACACACAATCACAAACAGTTAACCTTAATCCTGTATACGTCACTTGCCTCTCTCCCTCTCTCTCTCCCTCCCTGCCTCTCTCTCTCCCTCCCTCTCCCTCCCTCCCTCTCTCTCTCTCTCTCACTCTCTCTCTCTCACTCTCTCTATCTCTCTCTCTCTCTCCTTCCATCCCCCACCAGTGCCTCTCTCTCTCCTCCCCAGCTCTCCTCTATCCTGCTCTTCTCCACTTCACTGACTTGACCTTGGTTCCAACCTCTCTTGGTTCCAACCTCTTTCCAGTCTTTTGCTTTTCCCCTCCCTCCTCCTCCCTCTTTCTATTACCTTGTTTATTTTCTGCCGCATTTCTTTTTTCTCTCTCTCTCTCTCTCTCCCCCCCCCCCCCCCCCCCCCCCCACCCCCACCCCACCCCCCACCCCCGCAGACCTCAGGCAGTCAACTGCTGCACTAAAACCTCTTTGTCAGCACATCCCTGCACTGGTCCGGTCTGACAGTCAGTTCCACTGCAGAACGCCTCATTTAGCACGGCCACGCTGTAGTGTACATCACACCGCAACTGGAAAAAAGCATAAACCGTGTCTGTGTTTCTTGGGGGTGTATGTGTTTAGAGATATGTGCATGTTTTTGCGTGCGTTTGTATTTTTGTGTTTTGCATGGAGGTATTTTGGCTGTGTTTTTGTGTGTTTTTGTGTGTTGTCATGCAAGTATTGGTACATTTTCGTTTGTATTTGTTTGTCGATGTGTGCATCTGCTGTCCCTGCTCTAAATCAGGTTCCTTTACATGTACCAGCCCACCAGCTATGTACTGGTCACCCACAGAGTCACGCTATTGACCGTCGTGTGTGGCTTGGGGGGGGCATCTTGCCCACAGCGTTGCTTTGGTGACAGCTCTGCCTCACAGGGGCAATTACTGACTGCACACACTGCGACACATGTCCCTAACGCGAGCCTTCAGAGCGTTACTCATGAGGGATCACCTCAAAGAGAAACAATATGAATAACGTTCATAACACTGAAAGAAGGTGGAGAAACAACGTCCGTGTGTTGGTGCTGCTGTAGGTTAACGTAACGGCTACATTTGGAGTCATATCTGTTCTGGGTTGACCGTGCCAGCCTCCGTGGGAGCTCATATAGATTTTAGCTTCCAGACAATTTCTAATGAATCATCACTTCTGAAATAGTAACTGGTGAATGGAATGTATTTATATATACAGAGCTTTTATAACCAGCGGCCTCTCAAAGCACTTTACAACATGCCTGACATGAATCCATTCATACCCACATTCACACGCGCACGGCGACGGCCAGGGGAAGCACCCTCCGGGTTAGCGGCCCACACGGGCTGCCCTCCTACTCCCCGGCTGCTTTTGGTTGTGCTTGGTTTGGTTGTTTAGTTAAAAAATCTTGCTAGCTTTCTGCTCTTTTCTGCCCTCTCTCTTTTCTCCTCTCAGATCGTACTGTGAAGGGTGTAGTGGTGGCTCGTTTGCGAACAAATCAGTTTGAACGAACGACTCTTTGACATGAACGAACCGACCAGATTCCCCGTTTCAGTTCGTTTCGTTCGTCTTGTTCGTTCTCAGAGACTCGACTCCCAGCCCCGCCCACTTCGTTCACTGACTGTGTTTAGCGGTGAAGACTCTGAAGGACTGAGACGTCACGAGAGCCAGCCGGGCAACAACATCCCGATTCTAACGTGAAGCGCTCCTCAGCTAAAAGGAACTTAGTTCATGTTGTGTTGATTGATGACCGTTTGCACCATCGCACGATCGTGATTCGTTTGAGAACGAGAACGAGGGAGGAGCCGAGTCTGACCGACTCAGTGACTGAGAACCGTGATTCACCGACTCTTCTTAGCGAACTGACCGACGCGAACTGACCGACGCAAACTGATTCATTCAAACGAATCATGAAATCCACCACTAGAAGGGCGTGTGGATGATGGCCGGTTTAAGCAGCTTCACTGGCCTGAGTGATTGGACCCTGGGGCTGGTGAGAGGATACAGAGGTGAACCCAGCCATCACCACACACACTGAGGGAGAGACCCCCGTCCTCATCAGGAACCAGTCACCTCGGCACAGCGTGGCAGCCACATGGGGGGGGTGGAGAATTGTCTTTGTTACACTTACCGAGAGCAGCTTTAATGTCCCAGTATGATAGCATGTTCAATATTATGTACTATGAATGATCATGTTAAACACAACAATGTAGTCTTTTTGACCTCATCTATGTGTAAGAATACGACGTATGAATGAACGACCATGGTTCTCAACCTTAATATAATGTCTTTGCCCCAACGCAGATAACCAGATATTTGATGAAGGACATAACATTTCTGGTCTAACCCCCTTGGAACTGTCACAATGCACCAAACTATTTTCAATCGTATTGATTATTAGAGAAGAACCTGTTTGTTAGGTGTGTGTTGGTGTGTGTGTGTTTCTGTGTGTGTCATGTATCACATTAGCGTTAGATGTTACAGCTCTTCCATAGCACAACGTTACTGTACATGACACTTTACATTACATTTTCTGTCTGTTGCCAGTGTTGACTGTAACCTTTTGTGGCTGGACAATCATAAGTTAAATCAGCAGGATGAATGCTTCTTAAAACACTTCTCAAATGATTCAAGGTCAAAGGCTACAACCACGTCCTCTATGATTAATAATCTGCTCTGAACATTCTGGAGAACATTCTCCAAAATGTAGCAGCATAAATAGTAGTAAAGTAACTCAAGTTTGGTAATTTATGTAAATTAAATTGTGGCTAATGAATTATCTTTTTAGTTAAACATGATTTTCTGTTTTGATATTTAAATACAAGTGAATAACATCATCATCATCAACTTTTATTATTAGACTCAAGGTCCATTTTAAAAGACATAGAAAATAAAAATGACAACACACATATACATTAGAATAAAATCATTCTGGCCTCTTATACAAGGCACGTATACCAATGTCTCCAAAGGTATGACTGGTAGATGCGTACTGCACTATAACTTCAACAGCAGCATTAAATTACATTCTTTGAGTCATTTAAGTGACCGATAAATCTGTACATAAGGTTCCTCAATAAAGCTTGTAAGGTGTTAACTCCTGCATTCACAAATAGATCACTAGCTCTACTCCACCTTGGCTTTTTAAGTAAGATCCTAAAACAATCCTTGTGAGCAACCTGAAGTCTGTGCATACTATACGGGGGAATGCAATATGCTCCTAAGAGATCAGAACACATATGAAATTTTCTTGCCAACATATTGGCTTGGGCATATAATGTACGACACTGTCTGAAAATGTCTTCATCGTCAGACATTTGATCTGTTATAAAGTGCCTGGGGTATTTGGCTTTATAACAAACACAAAGTTCTTCCCCAGAAAGATACAATTGCGGAAAGTCCTTATCTCCCTTTGCCCTACATATCATCACACTGCTCTTATTTTTATTATATTGCACATCATGTTTGGCCCCATATTCTGTACACACATTTAACAACTGCTGAAACCCAGCACTACTGGGAGAGAAAATGGCCAAATCATCCGCATACATTAGATGGTTTATCACAGCTTTGCCAATCATACTATCATACGTTCTATAGCCGTTCAGTTTGTCCAATAAATCGTTCATACACAGGTTGAAGAGGGCTGGTGACAGTAGCCCCCCTTGTCAAACTCCATTACCAGAGACACTACTGCCCCATCGGACTTGCATACTCTGGTTAGCATACCAGTATACAAGTATACAAGTATTCTTATAATGCTAGCAGGTACACCCCTTTGATTACATTTTTTGAATAGCTTCTGGTGATTGACTATAACGGCAATTAGAACAGAGGAATTTTGCCCTCTATACATTTCTACTATTTATTTTAAACTATAAATACACAACTCAGTGCCATGCTTCGCTTTGAAACCAAACTGATTGTCTCTGGTATTAATAGAATCACCCAATTGATCTAAAGGAATACTCTCCAGAACTTTGGAAATCACACTTGCCAGTGAGATTGACCTATAAAGGTCCATGCTCCCAATCTTCCCTGCTTTGTTCCTATTGACAGGCACAAGAGTTACAGCCAACATAGAGACGGGCAACAGCCCATGTGTCATAAAGCCAGCCCATGTGTCATAAAGCCAGTGAAACATAAGGCAAGTAGAGAGGCCACTTTCAGGGTTGCAAACTTAAGGTGCTCTGCAGTGATATGATCTGAGCCACTTGCTTTATTACAGATAATTGTACAATACCTTCAAATACTGCATTCCTGTTGGCAATATTACCCACTTTATATGGGTCACTTTTAACACAATTCAATAAAGTAAAGCCGTTTCTCAATACCAAGTACGCGGACTACGTACTCGCGGACTTGGAAGTACGTACTTGGCAAGTCCGGACTTTCAAGTACAGACTTCCGAGAACGCGAGTACGCACCTGCAATTGGAACAGCAGCGGACTCGATGATGCATCCTGGGATATTTAACGGTCCCAAGTCCACACGAGTCACCTCCGATGCGTCCTCGGTAGAACGGCCTCATCGAGAACGCATCGAGAACACTTCCGGGTTTTACGACAGTACTCGCGTTCTCGCGTACTTGGAATTGGAACAGTGCTTGGGCCACCACTGATGACGTTTATCGAGAACGCAAGTACACGAGAACACACGAGAACACGAATTGAGAAACGGCTTAAGTGTGACGGGGTGAATTATTAGTTTCAGTATAGACTTAGGAAACAGTTAAATATTCATTGGTTACATACACTCCCCACAGAGGGAGCCGGTTTGATCTCGGGGGGACTTTAGGAGGTTGATGGCGGGGGTGGTGCGTTGAATGGGCGTGGTCTCACACTGGAGCTTAAGGCTAGAGAGCTGGACCGAAGTCCCACCACCTGCGTCTAATGCGTAATTGGACGAGCGAGCGTGTTCATTCACACTGATCGGCCCATCGCCGCGAACTGGGGCTACGGAGAGCATTGCCCAAAGACGTGGCGTGTTTCTGAGTGTTTGTGCCGCTTTCTCCCCTGTATAGTTCACCTCCAAGCTTCCGTGGGAACTTAATTATTATATCTATTTTGGTTTGAAGTTCATTTCCTTTGTTTCTTTTGGGATGGGGGGTCCTAATTATTAGGGCCTGGTCGAGAGCGTGTGTTGTCCATTAACCTATGTTCATGGTAGCTCATGCTAACAAGTTTACTGTGGTCATTTTCTATTACTATTTGCTTAAAATATCTTGTTGTGCTGTGAATCGCCATCTTTTGAGTGCTGTGCAATAACTGAACTGATTGAATAAGATTTTGGGCGACTGTGTTTTTGTGTGACGTTGAAGCATTGATGTGGGTTGCTATTGAGTTGCAGGTAGCGCAACCATGACCAGGTCTTACCTCTTTGTTTATATTTACTATATTTATTGTGCCATAATAAATTAAGATTTATCTTTTCTATACCAGCATCTTTGTGGGTCCTTTAAGATCTGTGGGGGAAGAACTATAGAACTAGATTCTCACTATATTACATAAGTAATTCTGCTTCCACATCAGCTCCAGAGACTCCCTCTGTTGTACTAGGTCCTCTGGGTTGTACTCCTCTACTGTACTAGGTAGCAATGTATTGCTCCTGTTTAGAGTTCTCACCTCCAAAATTCAACGACATTCTTATTTAGCAGCTTTTCAGCCATAGAGCCATAGCTCTCATAACTTGTTCATTTTTGGATATATAACGAAGTGCATATTTATACCTTGAAAGAGTAATCTTTTCATAATCCCGGACAGGCCCCCTGTCTGGGTCGGTCTCCCTGAACCCAAGCTTTAAACGCCTCCTTAGCTTCTGAATGATGAGCAGCAACATGCTCTCTCCAACCTGGCTTAGTGTTAGACAGAATAATTATGATGCGACCTGCTGGAACCCTCTGGGTAAATAAACACTGCTGAGAAGGATATCAGTTTTCCCAAAGTATGATAAGATGTCTTCATTGGTGAGTTTAGCCCAATCCAGTTCAGCCTCAGGGTTTGTAGTATTACTGACCTCATTAATCATCTCAGGTAGATTTTCAAGAGACATTAGAAATGGTCCGTGATCAGACATTGATTACTCCTAGAAGATTTCCATGGAATGCAGAATATCACCGGCGGTGCCATAATGATCAAGCCATGATGTTGTGTGCTAGTCTGCACTTACGTAAGAGTAAGTGTCTGCCGGTGAAAGGATGGGCTGGATAATAACATCACAAAACTGTCACATATGTTTAGCAAATATTGACCTTTTATCTGAAAAATCAGCATTCATATCACCGACCACAAAAACACTAGACTGATTGTCATGAATAAATTGGTTTATAAATGCAAGACTGTTCAAGTATACATCCTCATTTGCCTGACACTCATGAGGTGTGTATGCATTCAAAATAGTAAACACTTTGTTATCATTCAACTCAGGCCGTGTTCCATTACTGGACCCAGCTTTTTATGCCTATCCTTCCTCTCACTATTCCTGTTATTAATATTGTTTTTCGCTGTTAATTAAACCCTAAAATGAATGTGTTTCATAATGATAATCTAACTTTGACTGACCAACATAATCCTACCACTGAAGGGCTGATGACGGGCCCACGGGGGGGTCACGGACCCCTCACGTCCTCGTTGACCCTCCCTGCGTCCACCGAAAGGGGCCGGACGCCAGCCTCCCACCAGGTGGATCTGTGATTGGTCCGCTCACTAAAACCCGACCCAGAACCGAAACAGGTTCACGACTGCGTGGAAGCGTCTGCGTGGTCGTTGGGTTGTGTGAACGAGGGGCCGTCATCAGCCCTTTAGACTCGCCCGAGGGCTGGCCCCAAGTATTCTATGATTGCTACAACGAAGTATCCTTCATTTGTTTAGTATCAGGACATTCTAACGTTAATTGACACTCTTTTGGTTTTCGTTTAGTAAACATTGTTGTTCACTTTACTTTGCCTTTCAATTTGGCGTTACTTTTAATCATCAATTTTGTCTGTGATGACGCAACCTTAAGGAGTTCTGTTGTCTTTTGGTCTTCCTCCAAGTCTTATGGTTCCACTTGGAGAAAGGTTGACCCACAGGGTGGAGGTGCAGGAGTACGTTGGCCCCTATCTGAGGGGTGGTTGACCCACAGGGTGGAGGTAGGGGAGTAGGGGAGGTGGAGGTCCAGGGGTACGTTGGCCCCTATCTGAGGGGTGCTTGTGCTGGCCAATGTGACCTCGCCAACTAATCAAGCTTTCTGGGGATGAAATCTAAATGAATGGCACTAAAATCGAATCGCAGTATACATTTTTCACCACTTCAATAAATAAACTGTATTCCCCAAAAAACCCTTAACCTAAACGCTAACTCTTCATTTTACAGTCCCCTAGTTAAGTGAACTAAGTATTTACCCTGTAAGACTTTAAGTTAAATAAGTAGGTCAATGCAGACAGCTGCGATACTAGAACAAGAATAGACTAATATCTATTAACTCAACTAAGTACTGTGTAGTTGTGACAGTGTTAGGGTGGTAATAACTGAGATAGAATTGCGTACTTCCCAGGACACTAGGCAACCAATCCATGAAAACACCTCTATTATCCATCAATTCAATTTACAATTGAAGTTATTTATGTTTCTAGGCTTATGTTTTAACAGCCCATAGTACTTTCAAATTAATTTCTCATTTAAATAGTTATTGTTCAGGGCTCCACTCATTCATAATTGTTTATTAAAGCTACCTTAGATACTATGGAACAGTCTGGAAGTGTCAAACTGTGTCATTTGTACGCAGATGAAGAGTTGGCTGTGTCTCTGCTGCAGTCTCCTCCTCTCTCTCCGTCTCTCTCTCCCTCCTCTCTCTCTCCTCTCTCTCCTCTCTCTCTCTCCTCTCTCTCTCCTCCTCTCTCTCCTCTCTCCCTCCTCTCTCTCTCCTCTCTCTCTCTCCCTCCTCTCTCTCTCCTCTCTCTCCTCTCTCTCTCTCCTCTCTCTTCTCCTCTCTCTCTCCTCTCTCTCTCCTCTCTCTCCTCCTCTCTCTCTCTCTCTCCTCCTCTCTCTCCCCCTCCTCTTCGTCCTTCCTCTTCATCTTTTTGGCGTGTCATGTCTGTGTTCTCCCCGGGGGGGGGAGGGGCTCCTTCTGCCGGGAGGAGTTCATGGGATTAAATCAAGTTCATCTAGGGGCCTCCTCCCTCCCCTCTCGCTCTCTGCTCTCTCTGTGCATTTCTTTAATTCATGCTGACTTTGCTTGTGAGTAAATATATGTGTGTGTGTGTGTGTGTGTGTGTGTGTGTGTGTGTGTGTGTGTGTGTGTGTGTGTGTGTGTGTGTGTGTGTGTGTGTGTGTGTGTGTGTGTGTGTGTGTGTGTGCGTGTGTGTGTAGGTTCACATCTCCCTGACTAAGGGAAGGGAGCAGGGGCAGCCAAGGGATTCATCCCCCCAACCCCCCAGCCCACCTAGCCCCCTTCCGAATGATTTATGTTTGTGTGTGTGTATGTGTATCGGTCTGTGTGTGTGTGTGTGTGTGTGTGTGTGTGCATGTGTGTGTGCATGTGTGTGCATGGGGGTATAGCGTGTGTGTGTATGTGTATCGGTCTGTGTGTGTGTATGTGTGTGCATGGGGGTATAGCGTGTGTGTATGTGTGTGAGGGGTAACAGAGTATTGGAACCCAATGAGAAGATGAGAAAGTAATGTTTCAAGACAACCACTAGAGATGTCTTGTTAAGTAATCGCCCTCACCCCTGAATCAATGTTTTTAGGTGGAGCCAATAAGACGGACCGCGGGCGACCCTCCGTCTGCACTTGGGGAAGGCGTGCTGGTGATCATTCAACAGATTGTAACAGTCGGTATGTGGCTCTTTCAGAGGCTTTCTGCCTGTTTTCAAAATGAAAGTGGGCTGGCAACAGATGTTGAAGTAAATAAAATAATGAATGTGATGAATTAACTGGTCACATGACAAAACTAAGACAACGCTGTATTTAAGCAGGTTCATGTTTTGATTACCTGGTTGAAGCGTTTTATATATATATATATATATTATATTATATTTATATATTATAGTATATTTTGGGTTTTATTTGATTTGTTGAGCAGATTTCATCGTAGGATTTGCATTATAAAATGCACTTCACAATCTACCACAGACACTCAGAAGAGTAAAAGGAGATTCAATCAAGGTACATCTGGAGTCTTTCTTTCTTTTCTCCCTCTCTACTTCTCTCTATGAAAGTATTTTATTCATTCCTCCTGTGCTTGTGATTAGTACAAGAGTGTGTATTTGAGTGTGTGTGTGTGTGTGTGTGTGTGTGTGTGTGTGTGGACAGAGAAAAGACAGCAGAAGAAGGAAATACTTATTGAACTTATTATTATTGAAGTAAATAAATGGATTCCTGGCTATCGATGCATTTTTGCTTGTGAGTGTGTGTGTGTGTCTGTTTGTGCATGCACATGTGTGTGTGTGTGTGTGTGTGTGTGTGTGTGTGTGTGTGTGTCTGAGTGTGTGTGTGTGTGTCTCTGCATGTGCATCTGTAAGCTTCAGTGATACTGCCACTTCTTATGTTTAATGTAAGCGGGTGCAAGCATGCATGCATAGACACAAGACCAAGCGTTGGTTGTTGCAGCATGCAGAGCAAGGTTCAATGTAGCTTGTTTCCTTTGATCCTCATCTCTGGCTTGGCGGTGTCTGTAATTGGTCTCTGGTAGGGACCGGTGGATTGGCTGAAACAGCCTGGACACAGACGGCCTAAATACTTCAGCCAAGCCAAAAACCTGCCGTGTCAGGAAGCAGCAGCACCGAGGCTTTGGCCCGTTTGACCTTTCTGAATATGAGCCGAGCAGTAAGAGAGAGGGCTGCTAACAAGAGGTGGACCGTGCACTGAGAAGCAGATTCATGTCAGGTATCGACAAAGCAGGAAGTGAGAAGAAGCAGTCAGCCTGCTCGTCGTGTTGAATCCAACAAAGCCGCCGATGTCGTAATCCGGCGTCAAGCGGCTGACATCCCGCGTCTCTCCGCGGTCCAGAGCGTCTCAACGTGAGACCAG
Source organism: Micromesistius poutassou (assembly GCF_964030765.1). Lineage (NCBI taxonomy): Eukaryota > Metazoa > Chordata > Actinopteri > Gadiformes > Gadidae > Micromesistius > Micromesistius poutassou. Next base: position 23,034,215 of record NC_140273.1, on the reverse strand, counting down.
ACTTCTTCAGCCCACGGTCCCGGAGACTGCCGCATCCTCATGTCTTCAAAGTTCACTTTCACACAGTTCACATTTTCCATTTCTATACGTGAATGTGTTTTAGTTGTCCCTCATTTCACACGTCCCCTCTCGCTCTCTTTCTCGTCTGTCTTTCTGTCAGATCCACTGCCTGTTAAAGCGTGATAGCACACATGCTTTATGCCTTTACACTCATTGCCTCATTCTCACCTTCCTCCCCCACAAGTCGTCCCCATATCTCCTTATTCTGTCCCTTTTTAGTTCTCTTTCTATATATCCCTCTCACTCTCTCTTCCACTCACTCTTCTCACTCTTCTCTTTCTCTCACTTTCTCCATCTCATTCTTTCACGGTCATTTACTTTTCCCAAAGCTCTCTCTCTCATTTTCTCTCATTTTTCTGTCTCTCGTTCAATCCATCCTTCATTGTCGTTTCATTCTCTCTCTGTCTCCTCCACTGATGTGCAGAACCGTGAGGGGATCGCTTCCCCTCCTCTCTGCGGAGCGATGTGGCGCAAACAGAGAGAAGGTTACCTTTCATGTTCAATTTTAAAGGAATGTTTCAGATATCCCCGAGATAATTAAATAGGAACGCTCTTGACAAGGTCACCGAGACATGCACACACACGCACACACACACACACACACACCACGTGCACCACGTGTCTCACCGAGTTGAAGAGCAGTGATTTTATTTTCTATGACTGGCCCATACTATGTTTTGTATTTGTTGTATTTATTTTATTTCAACGTATGCAGCGAACTTGCGTATTGTTGTATTTTATATATATACCTGCGTAAACTGTCATTTTTGTGGCATTGTTGCATTTAGTTGCTGTTGTACTTTATTTTATGTTAGTCTTTATGCTACTGTGCTTTTATCCTATTGTGCTTTGCACTTTGTTGTATTTTGTTACTTGTTTTATTTTCTTGTATTACTTCTCCACTTTATATCGCAACTATTGCACAGCAATTTCCCTCGGGATAAATAAAGCTTCTTGAATCTTGAATTTCTCTACATGCATGTGTGTGTGTGTGCGTGCATTAGTTTGAATGTGTGTTTGTGCATGTGCGTGTGGGTGTGTGTGTTGATAATACACTCTTGTAAATTGCAACGATTCTCTAAGTAGCACTGAACCCCCAGTGACCAATGGGACACGGTTATGAAATGGTGGCCCCGTAGTGCATGTCGATTCTGCGATCCCTGCAAACCTGCACGTATCTGAAAGTGTGCTTGTATAATATGTGTTCAAAAGTGTCTTTTTTTAAATACTATTAGTTGACATTTTAGTTACAAACAAGGCTGGATATGTGTTGTCATGTGTGTGTGTGCGTGTGTGTATTCCATGTCATTTTCTGTCAAGTGTTTTCTCATTTTATGTCAAGTGTTCGGACAAATCTGAGTTACCTTTGAGTTACCTCTCTCTCTCTCTCTCTCTCTCTCTCTCTCTCTCTCTCTCTCTCTCTCTCCTTATTCATCTCAGGCAAGAAAGTATTACTTCACAATCCGGCGGTTACCATAGTAGCAGTTAGAGGTCCCCTTGCTCGCCCACCTTCCAATTCTAGATGTTCGCTCCCCCTCCCCTGTCATGACAGCGGCTCCCCCCCTCACCTTTGACACCCCCCAGTTCCACACATCCTCTCCTGTCTTCACATTCTCTCGCTTACTCCTTCCATCAACTCAACCCCCCCCCACACACACACATTCATCTCACTTCAGCCTGTCGCCCTCTCAGTCCCCTCCTGCCCTGTCTAACCCTCTCTCCTGTCTCCAACTCTTTATTTGTTCCAGTAAGTCCCGCCGCTGGTCTCTGCTCTGCCTGAGGATAAAGACCACTTTGTTTTTGTTTTTGGCAGAGAGGCAGCAGTTGACAAAAAAGTACAAAGTGTCTTGTGTATATACAAAACACACACACACACACACACACACGCTGAAAGCCAAAAAGCTACTCTGCAATGATGTAATTAAAGCACTTGTCACCTGTCTACACACAGATAGCAACAGAGCTGAGCTTTTCACCCGATGCTCTATTATAAGCGTAGTCACACATTGGTTTGCATGATTAGCACGTTTGGGGGCTTTTCCGCTGAGATGGAAGTCACGAGAGTTTGGTACAGAGGACTTAATAATGCTTTGATTATCAGCCCTTTACTCATAATCAGGTAAAAGGCGTTCAGTAAAATGTACTTTAAGTTTGCTGCCCCAGCCACCATAAAAATGAGTAGTACCATTTTTATTTTGCTGCTTGAATTAATATCTTGATAATTGATAGGAAAGTATAATATATGATGGTAACAATAATGCAATAAAGTAACGTTAATAACATTTATCACACGGCTCTTCTCAGCGCTGTGGAGCGCTCCGTCCACGTGCATGGGCCTTCCCCACTGGTGAATTATTTTTAAATAATGACCGTTGCTAAGCATATAACGGTAACTTATCAACCTCCAGCGTACTCGGTTGCTAAGCGACGTCAACGTCTTTGGCGGACTGTTTCTCTGCTGACCAACGCGACGAACGCTGGTGACAAATGAATTGTAAAAAGACGCAGCGTGTGAAGTTATGTAGTTATGAAGTAGCCGTGTACTAAGCGGGATAATGTGTAGAACGTCGCCGGTCATTATCTAAGATAAGCCCCTTCAGGGCGAAGCCAGAGCCCTCCGTCTGGTGGTCTCCGCATATAATAAAAAAATAAATAAATTGGGAATTTATTTTTGACTTCAGAAGGGGGGCGGGCTGCGCAGGATTCATCAAAACAAGTGGGCTGCAC
>NC_140273.1:23026428-23028928 GCF_964030765.1 Micromesistius poutassou | reverse complement strand
AACCCAAAGGACTCATCACTGACACTAACCCAAAGGACTCATCACTGACACTAACCCAAAGGACTCATCACTGACACTAACCCAAAGGACTCATCACTGACACTAACCCAAAGGACTCATGTTGTTCTGAATCCCCGCCCCGCCCCTCAGTTCTCGTATCGATCCGTATGCGCTTGTTTACGACCCATAACTATTATTTTATTTCTGTAACTTGCGCTCATATATCTGGCATTTAATACATGAACAAGAAAACGTTCCATGAACAAATGATATAAGGGCGAACATATTGATTCTTGGTTGCTGTGATGAGAGCGGGAGGCTGTGAGGAGGAACACGTGTACAATGTAAGTTCTATAAAAAGGTTAATTTACACAAACCTAGATGAGGATTCAGCCGGCTCTTACTTGTCACAGCACACTTGTTGCCATAACGACGTTATGCGTAGCAGCTAGGCTGCCGTTGGCGTTTGTCTGATAAATAAACACGTAATGCAACCCGCAGTTAACACAGTTACATTTTAATTGATCAAACGATTTTGTAATCAACGTGACTATTGTTTTTAATCACTGTCTGAGGGCTAGTTACATCACCCCGAGAGATTGTGTTAGAACGGACCAATTTGGTAGTGGCACACTCGATAACCTATTAGTTATAGGCAGAGCACCCAGCTCATTGATTTAACCAGGCAGGTTTACTTCACACAATTCATTCATTTATCACGTGTGAGAGGTCATTCCTCCTCCTGAGTGTGTATTGACTATTTCTGTGAAATGCTCATTGCAGGCTTCCTATTTATGTATGGTGTACCCTACTGCCCACAAGCACCCCCCCCCCCCACACACACACACACACATGCAATTTAAGAGCATACTAGATACACTTGCATCTTCTCACATGCTCAGTAATGTGGTTGATCGTTTTGATCATTTAGGTATATTCCACATTCCATCTTTAGAAACTCAACTATTAGCCTGGTTCTCTATTCCTTATTCCCTAAATAGGCATCTTAAATAAAACTGCATAAATAGTGAATAATAACCTCTCACACATGAGGGGGTCACCGCCTCAGGGGCCCTCAGGGAGGCGCTGTCCTATCTGCCGCACCTCAGAGTATCTGTTTCCCAGCCAGAGGAACCTGGCGTACGCCACAAAACCAAACGAGTTACGCCAGATTGGCTGCCACGCCCAGCGGCGTCATGGAGACGGGTGGCTGTGGTTTGGGGTGTGGACCGGCCGAATCGTTTATCTTCAGATGAGTAAATTGGGGATAAATCCTCACCTAGCTTTGTGTAAATTAACCGTTACATATATCTCAGAAGCTAGTGAGCAGTGTGTGAACTGTGCTTACATTGTACACATAACATGTCCCTCAGCTTAGTATCCCAATCCTATCCCAGGAGACAAGGAATCAATCGTTTTGATTCCATTTGATTGAGGGGTTATTAGCTGCTGTGGTTAGAATGTTTAGTTCACATTACATGGTCTTACCTGGTATTATGGTAATACATGGTATTACCAACAAACATGTAGCTCATGGTTCCACACGTTTGAAGTACTTCATACTTAATAATACTTATTATAAAATATATAATTTGGGTTGTTTCTTTAACAGAATATAGCCTACCCCCCAATTCTATTCCCTCAAAACCCGAAAATGAGCATGAAAAACAAGGAGCAGTCGAGCTCACAAACTAAACATCATATACAGTCTGTTGTGTGTTGGATGCCTTGTTATTCCACTGCAGGGTTCTACAGCCCCTGGTCATTGTAATTGTTACGTAGTTCTACTGGCTAGCAGAGTTAAAATAGACACCAATGTCTCTACCCGCGTTCTTGTGTCACTCGGTTACTATTGTCGTAACCATGTTATATGTATGTATGTATATATTATATATGTTATAACCATGTTACGTTCTATTATGTGACAAACATAATACAATCACTGATACAAAATGATGACAATAAGAAGCACATTTCTCATCAGAAATGTTATTAAAACACCTTTTCTATACGCCGAAACAAGCGTAACATTGCACGTTGCAAACGTCACTCGTTGGGAGCGAGCTGATCAGTCGTGTTGCCGGACATTCGTAGGATTCGTACTAAAATTGTGAATAACTTTTGGTAGGATAGGAACGTTGTGTGATAGCAGCCTTCTGTATCGTCTGAAACAATGAGGTCGGCGTCTCTGCCCTTAACGCCCGACCACAGCAGAGCTGCTGCACGCATTCACTGCTGAAGGACCGGAATTGGTTTCTGCCATTCATGTTTCAACACAACCTTTGATATGCTTGATGTGGGACATAGAGGCAGAATTGTCCTGAACGCACAATCAAACATCTATAAGACTGATCCGCTCGCAAGAGGATAGTATCCTTCCCTCCCCTCTTTGTATAATACCAAAGAATTCATATCCCACGCAACACAAAGTACCCTCTGTAGCCCTGTACCCCTCTGTCTTCATCACATGTGGAGATACGTAGTGGTCTTCAGAGTGTTA
>NC_140273.1:22995445-23021228 GCF_964030765.1 Micromesistius poutassou | reverse complement strand
AGGAGGAGGAGGAAGGAGGAGGAGGAGGAGGAGGAGGAGGAGGAGGAGGAGGGCTAGTCACTAGACTGAACAGGAGGAGGAGGAGGTGGAGGAGGAGGAGGAGGAGGAGGAGGAGGAGGAGGAGCAGGGCTAGTCACTAGACTGAACAGGAGGAGGAGGCTTGGTTAACCATCCGTGCCTCCATGTTGTTCCTGGTTGTGGAGGGGAGGGGTGGTGGTGGGGGGGGGAATGGTTGGGGGCGGGGGGGGGGTGATGGGGGGGCGGGGTCTGACCTGTGGCGATGGGTCTTATCCATGTGTCCGATACGTTAGCAGTAACTCCACTCATCACGTGGAATGAAGCCTTGGCGTCGTGTCACAGTTGGGATGACTATGAAATACTTTAGATTTAAACGTGTGTTTTTGCCGACTTTGGATTATTTCTTTCTCTGTAATATTTGCTTTGTGGTTTTTGTGTTCTTGAAGCCGATGGGGAGGTCAATGAGCAGGAGGAGTCCGCAGGGAGCAGGTTACTGTGTTGGTTACTGCCCAGATGTAATATCAGTGCCACGGGAAAAAGCAGACGTTCTCCCTTTCCCCACTGCGTCTGAACAACAACACGTGTGAGCCCACGCTACACTGACAGACGCTCGTCCGTTGAGAGAATCAGAAATAGAAAGGAGATGGTGGATTAGACACCAAGGCTGCGGTCGCTGGCTCTTGCTCCAGTAATCCTTCGTGACCAGATTATCTCCATGTGTTGACGTCCGGATGGCCTTCCACCTGATTAGGAATATCACAGATTATTTCTGGATGATTAATCCGACGTCCTGTCTCCTGCAGGGGACTCTTCGCAGAGTGACCTTCTCCGTGGTCAGCCAGCCGCAGGACGCCGGCTGCTACGACAGCGGCATGGAGGACTCTGAGACGCCGAGCAGCAAGGGCTCCTCGGGCCCCCGGCTGGGAGCCCTGCCCCTCCCAGAGGAGGGCTACGAGAGGACCACCCCCGAGGGCAGCGTGGGAGAGGGGGAGCACGTGGAGAACGGTGGGCAGGGAGCGCACGCACACGAACGCACGCACGCACGCACGCACGCACGCACGCACGCACGCACGCACGCACGCACGCACGCACACACACGAACGCACACACGCACGCACGCACGCACGCACGCACGCACACGAACGCATGCATGCACGCACACACGCACACGAACGCACGCACGCACACACGCACGCACGCATGCACGCACGCACGCACACACACACACACACACGCATGCACGCACACACACACACACACACACACGTGCATACTGGCACACTGCCTCACATATGCATACATAAATACACACGCACATCACTCAAACACAACACATACAGAAGACACACACACACACACACACACACAGGCACGTACACACTCAATACATATGCTTGACGACCTCGACGCAGGACATGTTTGTTCTGTTTTGTGAACGCCCAGGGCCTTTTGAATCAGCCACTGAATCGAAGGGAAACTCATTGACACAGAGTTGTCGTTTATTTTTCAAGGATTTTTAAATGGTTCATTTATTACACTCCCCTTCCACACACACACACACACACACAAACACACACACACGTGTGTATGTGTGTCTTTGTGCACACAAATGTGAGCAAAGGCACAAAAGTGTTAGGAATATGTTATGTGGCACTGAGTAACTGTGTGTGCGTGCCTGCATTCAAACGTGAATGTGTGTGTGTGTGTGTGTGTGTGTGTGTGTGTGTGTGTGCACGAGTGTAAGTGTGAGTGTAAGTGAGAGAGAGAGGGAGGGAGAGAGAGAGAGAGAGAGAGAGAGAGAGAGATGCTTTGTGCAGTGCTTAGATTTGACCATGGCTACATTCTATTGAAGCTCAGTTTCCACTTCCACCATTCCAACTTTCACCCAGGATGTTGTACTTAACCACACAAAAATTACCACACAAAACATTTTGTCAAGGATAGAGAGATTCAAAATGAAAGGTTCTGCTGTTTGTGTTTGCCTACGCAGATGTGCTGCATGTCTTGTGAGCTAGCTCAAGCAGAGACGGAGGTGCAGCAGGAGCTAGCTTAACCTGGACTAATTACACATTTAACATGCTTCTCCAAATGTATGTTTATCAACACCAACCCTTATGTTCACCCCTACACAGACTCACCCCTATCTGGCCCTTTTCAGTTCTACCCACTCAGTAATACCTTGTAGCATACAGAATCATGGTGGACTTTTGTCTATTAGTCCTAATAGACCAGGGTCCTAAGAAGCCCCTAGTGGCTGTGAGGCAGCAGTGCTGACCGCAGTGACACCAGGACTCGTCTCCGCCCAACCTTGCTGACCTTTCCCCTTTCACCTAATTGTTCTTTATTCTAGAGGTCAGCGTTTATAAACCCATGTTGCACTCAGTCTGTGGCGCTTCACCAAACAGTCACATGCTTCGCTGCTCTTTCATACAATTTGTCCTCCTGTCGTAGCGACGTGTCCCTGCTTCATCTCTCACCCCTACGGCTTAGCTCCTCCTCCTCCTCCTCCTCCTCCTCCTCCTCCCTCCTTATCTCACTCCTCCTCCGCCTTACTACTCCTCATCTCACTCCTCCTCATCTCACTCCTCCTCCTCCAGCGTACCCCTGCTCCTCCCACTTACTCCTACTGCTCATCCATTTCACTCCTCTTACTCAATCACTCCTTCTCCATCTCACTCCGCCTCCTTCAGCTCACAACTTCTCCCTCATGTCTCTGTGGCCCCTCCGTCTCACTCCTCCTGCTCCACCTCCCTCTCACCCCTCCGTCTCACTCCTCCTGCTCCACCTCCCTCTCACCCCTCCGTCTCACTCCTCCTGCTCCACCTCCCTCTCACCCCTCCGTCTCACTCCTCCTGCTGCACCTCCCTCTCACCCCTCCGTCTCACTCCTCCCGCTGCACCTCCCTCTCACTCCTCTGTCTCACTCTTCCGTCTCACTCCTCCTGCTTATCACCGTCTCACTCCTCCCGCTGCACCTCTGTCTCACTCCTCTGTCTCACTCTTCCGTCTCACTCCTCCTGCTCCATCACCGTCTCACTCCTCCCGCTGCACCTCCGTCTCACTCCTCCGTCTCACTCCTCCTGCTCCATCACGTCTCACTCCTCCTGCTCCATCACCGTCTCACTCCTCCCGCTGCACCTCCGTCTCACTCCTCCGTCTCACTCCTCCTCCTCTCTCCGTGTCCAGATGCCAGACAGCTGCCAGACGTGACCCTGACGGGGAAGTGCACCCGTGAGTGTGACGAGTTCGGCCACTCCGACACCCTGCTGGATGCCCGTGGTCCGCCCGTCGCCGCGCCAACGTCAGCGCCACGGCAGCGACCCGTCGCGCCTCTCCACCTTCGCGCCCGGCGACGACAACAACAACCTGCGTAGCAACGACCCCGAGAGCGACAGCGAGAGCGCCGGCAGCGCGGGCAGCGGCGGGCCGGGCCCCGGGGGCCCCGGGGGCCCCGGAGGAGGAGGGGGAGGGGGGGGGGGGCAGCGGCTGGCCAACGCCGACACCCTGGGCACCCTGGGGAGGGCCGACCGCAACCGCAACATGGGCGACCACAACCGCAACCTCCTGAACCGCAAGATGACGTCGGCGTCCTACGACACGTTCAGCAGCGCGGGGCTGGGCCGGCGGCCGGCCGAGGACCAGGCCGGGGAGCCCCCCCTGGAGGTCATCCCCCTCACCCGCACGGGGGGGGACTACAAGACCACGTCCTGCCTCACGCTGTCCCGCCGCGAGGTCTACCTCTGAACACGCACACGCCGCCACGCACACACACACACACACACACACACACACGCTGACTGACGGGAGGTAGAGGACAAGGAGGCGCAGCTGCAGGACCTTTGACCTTTGACCTTTGAACTGCGGACCAGGGTGACCTTTAGACCAGGGGAGGGAGACGGGGGGGGGGCCCTTTAGACCAGGGGAGGGAGACTGGGGGGGGGGCCCTTTAGACCAGGGGAGGGAGACTGGGGGGGGGGCCCTTTAGACCAGAGGAGGGAGACTGGGGGGGGCCCTTTAGACCAGGGGAGGGAGACTGGGGGGGGGGCCCTTTAGACCAGAGGAGGGAGACTGGGGGGGGCCCTTTAGACCAGAGGAGGGAGACGGGGGGGGCCCTTTAGACCAGGGGAGGGAGACTGGGGGGGGGCCCTTTAGACCAGGGGAGGGAGACGGGGGGGGGCCCTTTAGACCAGGGGAGGGAGACGGGGGGGGCCCTTTAGACCAGAGGAGGGAGACGGGGGGGGCCCTTTAGACCAGGGGAGGGAGACTGGGGGGGGCGACAACAAAACATCTGAAAGGAAAATGACTCTGTCGAATTCAAACTTTTTTAAGCTGAATAATATTTATATAAATAGACGGGAGTTATTAACTCTCAGAAGCACTCTCAGACAATAAGTACTTTCTAACCAGGACTAGTTAGTTTCTATTTGTATAGCTCCTCAAAGCTAGCTGCCCAATTAACACGAGGCCCCGGTGGTCCTCAGTATGAGGACAGACGCCAACACAACGCATGCTCACACTCCCCACGGACACGACTGTGTGAAGAAGAAAAAAACAACAACAACAGAGGTTGATCTTTGTGATATCGTCACCCTGCTGGACAACGTCAAAAGAAAAAAACATACCAAATGCATTATAACACACCTATAAGGAATCAGTTGTTGAACATTGAAAAAAACCAATGTGGTCTTAATCCCCCAAACGTGGATGAAAAGAAACGCCCATGGCATGGAATGGAGTTGTTTTGATATTTCTTTTGGTTTTCCAAGATCTAATTCTTACAGATCAGTCGTTATCCTAGTGAACTTTTTAAGAAACGTCGTATTGTGGACGTTGACCACTCAAACAGGAATTCAAACTGTCCAGTCTGTGAGCCACGCGCTCTTCCGTCATGTACTATCTATAACCGACAACCAACACAAGCCCAGACGTCTACGGAGATGAAAAAAAACACTGATGCCACAAATCAGCTGAGGGGGAATCAGTCTCATCTTAGAGTAGAAACTTGAGTCCGAGCTCGTTGGACAGTATCAGTAGTGACACCCTATTCTGAGTAGACGTAGAAAACAATCTTTAAACATACTTTCAGAAAACAAGTGCCACACTGTTTCGAAAAAAAGAAAATACTGTACTGCTTATCTTTTTTGCCTTTTCAGCCAGTTTGTACGTGTGTGTGTATATGTGTCCGCAGCGTTGGGGCCCTGCCAACCTGTCTGCATTACCGTTTACTCCGCGGGGCTGAGCCTCTTACACCACGGTCCTACAAACCCAACATTCATGTGTCAGTATTCGTTCACATGCATACAAAATACATGGGAAAGCATGTGCACACACACACACACACACACACACACAAACACACACACCAGCACACAAAAAAACATTCACATGACCACTGAACTCATCTCGCTTCGGTGGCTGTGTGATACTACGCACATTGATAATACCTTGGAACAGTAACGGACACAAAACACAAACTTAGCTCAATTATGAATACAAATACTACCCATATATGCATATCTTCATATACACTATGTGTGTATGCACTCTTATCATACTTTTTTACATATTGCCTCTCATAGAAATAGCTGTAGCATTCTGCCTGTTCCCCTCCAGCCCGTATTTAAACATGTATTTAAATAACGATTCATCCTTCAGATTGCAAGAGATGGAAGGGACTATGTTAAGTGAATTTTGCTGACATCTATGTAATAGTATACATTTTTGGAGTGTAACATATTCCACATACTTTAAGTAGGACTTTCAAGAAAAACAAATTTCTGTCAAAGGAAAAAAAAAAGGACTGCATGAATGAACGGTTTTTTTTGTTTAACAAAAAGAGAGAAAGAATGGAAGAAAAAAAAAAAAAAAGACTAAGGGCTCTCTTTTAGGCACACTTAGGGTATACAGGGGCACTGCGGAGAGAGAGTCCTCCAACCCCCACCTCTGATACAGAGAGAGAGACACAGAGAGACAGAGGGAGTCAGACGGAGAGAGAGAGGCGGAGAGAGAGAGAGAGCGAGAGAGAGAGCGGGGGTGACCTTGGATAGATCCCAGGATTCCTCACAGAGGAGCTTTGCATGCTGGGTATTGAGGTGACAAGGCACTGGAGCGTACTGATATTTTCTTCACTCTCTGCCTACACCGCATAATGTACTGCCCGCCCACACACACACACACACACGCACACACACACACACACACTCTCTCTCCTTTCCCTCACATACACACACTCTCTTCTCTCTCTTACACAACCACACACATACACACCTCACTCACACACATCAAAACACACATACACACACACACACACACACACACACTTCTATCTCACACACACTCCCCACTCTGTTGTGCATCACACACACACACACACACACACACACTCTCTCCTTACACAATCCCAGCATTGCCCTGAGCGGGCCCAGGAGGGCCGTCGTTGGCTGAGCAGCGGGGGGGGGGGGGGGGGGGGGGTCGGGGTAACGGGGTTAGGTGTCTCTCAGAAGTCTTAATCATTTCCCTCCTCGTCTCCGGCCTTGATCCGCCCTCATCGGAGACGACGCTCACCTGGCACAAGCTATTTCCCAGAGATCTTCGCTCGCTCGCTCTCTCGCTCTCTCTCTCTCCCTCTCTCTCCCTGGTTTATTTCTTTATTTGGCCTGCTCCCCCCCCGGGGAGGATAAAGGTGTGCATTAGCGCTAACAGCCGGCGCCGCGCCCGGTGTGGCCCCCGGGGGCCTCTGCAGTGTAGGGCCATCTGCCGGCCATAACCCTGGAAGAAGAAGAAGAAGTCAGTTGTGATGACTTTGTGACATAGTGGCTCGCTGACACTCAGGTAAGAGGTACCAACGTGTACACTGGTGAACACAACAAACTCTGTGCTCTTTTAAGTGTGACCCCGTGTTGGCATCCACACACACACACACACACACACACACACACACACACACACGCCGTGTAAAGCCAATGGCTGGGAGGTGATGAGGTTGGTGGTTGGTGAGACCACTAAACGGATGTCCCCTCCTTGCGGTGTGTCAACCACTAGTTCTAGCATTAGTAGTTAAGCATATTTCCAGTCCGGTGGCCACACTATGAACAGGGTATACCCTCAACTATGCCACCGTGTGCCTGGCTTTCTGTGGCTTGGTTTGACCCCCCCAACCCACCAACCCAGCCCCCCTCTCCCCCCCATGCCTCTCCAGCCCCCCCCCCCCCCCCCCCCCCTCCCCAGGTGGTGGTGTGAGTGAGCTCTGTGAACGCGTGGCGTTGTCCTCCACGTTGGTCCTGTTCACAGTGGGAACGCTGAAGCTGGATCACAGACTGAAAACCGTATCGATCGAACCGTTAACCTTTCTACAGGGTCTGTACACACACACACACACACACACACACACAACCACACGCACACACACAACAACAACACACGCGCACACACAAAGGGTGAACACAGAAACACGGTGGCAACAAGAGATGGACACACCTCTAATAACCGCACATCGGAAACATTTGGGCTCGTCTCTCTGCCATATTTGTAGGAGTGACTGAATCCTGGGACTGGAAAGATCCAGAAGAACTGAGGCACAGCTCACACCGTTTGCAGGAGGACTGGACTTCACCCAACCCGCCTGCTTCACACTGGTGGGCTGTTCACTGAAACTGCTGTTTTAAGGCAGTTCCATTAATGCCACTTTCAATCCCCTCATGGACTTAAGGGAAACTACTGCTGTACATGAATCTTTGTGGATGTGATTTCATTTTTTTATATATATGCTGCACGTTTAAACAAGAAATATGTTCCAGTCAACTGTCACTGATGCACAGGAGAGACCAGGAGGGACAGGGGCTCTGTGCTTCTACTGGGAGGCTTCTACTGGGAGCCTCAGGGGCTCTGTGCTTCTACTGGGAGGCTCTGTGGTTCTACTGGTGTCATCCTTCTAGCCGTGTACAGATAAGATACCACCGCGTAGGACAGACGACTGCAGATCCATCACATACAATGGCATGCTTAAGGTCTTTTCTGCACTTAAAAAAAAAAAGAAAATGGAATAAACAAGTTGTTCTATTTTTTATTTGTTCCTTCTTTATGCTTTTGTTATTCTTAAGGGACTGGAGCGTGTTTTTGTGAGTTCCCTTCATGTAATTACTTAACAAACTAATTGCATTTGTTATAAACGAGGATGAGAGCGGATGTCAGCGAACAGTTTGGTATGAAGATGAGAATCATGTAAAAGTTTGACTTTGACATTAAAACGATCAAACATTATCGTGTGATCTTGTTAAATTCTTTTTTTCTTTCATGCTCAGTTGAATCCACGTCAAAAACGTTTTTTCGCAGCAGCGCTTTACCCACTACTCCTAAGGGCAGGACATCAAGTGAATTAAAAGGAAATTGAATCATCAGTGGCAGGCCTTTCAACGAATCAAAGGCCAGACGCACAGGCTCTACCAAGTGTTGCAGACTGATCCATGGTGACGGATTTTACGGCAGGTTTAACCAAGATTATAGCCCACCTAAAATACCTAACTGTGCTTAAATCCCTTCAGTTTAACTTTAGAAAACCTAAATGGACGATACAGTTATTTGATGTGCAACTTAATGTGGCCAAGCAGGCCTAGGGAGATATGACACGACGTCTATTCTGAGGACACATACCGCTGCAGAGCCCATGTTGAACCTGCAACAATACGGACTTGTTTTTTTTTGCTTCCACTTTGTGTTGCTGTATTTTGTAAGCCTTACGTTCATCCGTTGGCCACAACCCCTTTTTGGTAGTCTTAGGAACCCTCTTGTCGTCATCAATTTGACTTAGTGCAATGTTTGCTTTTCCTAATACCTAGTTTCCTTGTTGGAAGCTGTGAATAACCAACAAAATAAAACATGCAAAAATGTAGGCCTACTGAATGAAAGATAAAGGCTTCTTGTAACTTTTATTTATTTAACAATTCAGTTCAGCGTTTAGTAGAAAATACATTTAAATCTCCCCGCAGATATTATTTGAAGCTGGTGTAGTTTATGGCTTAAGAGTTATGGAGATTTTTACTGTAATGAATGTGATGAAATTCAGTGGGATCCATTCGGGGAGATGGTCATTAATGGTGCTGAAATAGCTGGAGACATATTAAAATTGTATGTGAGAGAAAGTTCACATCTTTAAAACTGGATAATGGATGGATAATATATTCCAATTGAAGGTAAAAATGAAGAAGCAGAGAACTGCAGATTTAAGGAGCTCGTTAAATGTCACTGTGGATACCATTGAACAACAGCCAACGGGAACATTTGGATATTTGTAAAATGTAAATTTATGGTAATGATTTTTACAGTAAATCACAAGTAATATATAATGACTACTACATAAAAAAAAACATAAGATTCAAAGAATCATTCTCAGCATCATCATTCATAAATTATAATCTACTGATGGACACTTATTTTTATTAGGATTACAGGAAACTAAAGCAATATTCAGTTTGTTTTTCTCCTACTCTATTCAGACCATGATATAAAACTATATAGACAGACAGAGACAGACAGACAAAGAGACAAAGAGAGAGAGGTAGGGAGGGGGAGAGAGAGATAGATACATAGATAGATACATAGAATGACAGATGAATAGATGGGTAGGATATAGATACCATTAGAACATCTTATCCTTTGTAGCATGATTCTTGCTCATGATAATGTTCTCATTCTTCCGTGGAGCCACAGAGAGAAGCACCTTAAGGCGACCGCATTGAACACGGAGCTTCTTGTGGCAGTGAGCCTGAGAGAGTGTGTATGCTTGTATGCAGACTAGATGCAGCAGCCTCAGTATCAGTCTTGACAATATCTTATCTACTACCATCAGAGCCTGTTCCACATCACCAAGGGATGAAACAGAGTCTCTGTTTAGCCCTTCACCCAAAACAATGAGGAAGCAAGAGACTATAAATATGTCCTGTGTTTCAGGTCCTTCACACACACATATATATATATATATTACATTTATAGATAAAAAGAAATGGCTTAAGAGTGCCCCCTTGCCCCTGTGTAACGACAGGACTATAAAATGCGTAGTCTACTATCTCTTTAATAATAGATGTCCATCTCTATAGCGACTGGGAGGGGTCCTCCGCTGAGTCAACAGCAGGAGATGTGCCGGGCGAGATAAGGTTATAAGAGGAGGAGGAGATGTCTGGTGTTTCATAAATATTATATTTGATTGATATTACTATTCTGCCGCTGCAGCTGCTGCTGCCCCGCGCCGCGACCCCGGATAAGAGGTTTGAAGATGAGGATGAGGAGGATGAGGATATTACTACTATTACTATTCAGTATCTGTATCATGTTACAAATGTCAGGGCCTGGCGTCGTTCTCTATAAATAAGAAACACGCGGCTAAGCTACACCACTTTCTTGCCAGTGTTATTCAAGCAAGTGTTTTGCTTGATATATTTACACACACACACACACACACACACATATATATATATATAAATATAAATATATATATATATCAATTGAAGACATAGCAGAAAATTAAAAACAAGCAACTCTGCAGTGGGGATTCATCGTGTTTTGTCAAGTCAAGTGTTTTGGTTCCATTGGAGACAATATCACTGCAACAAAACAAATAATACATCATTGAATATATATATAAATATAAATAATATTGCAATAACCAGTGATTAGAGCATTACAAAAAGGCAATTGGCATGAAGCAATGCTATTGCACATGACTAAAACGTACCGTAACCATAAACAGTGAAATTACTTTTTTATTATCCAACCATGACTGATTTCTTGCACATATCAGTATGTATACACATTCAAATACAATAGGTTACATTGGTGGAGACATTAGTGAACATTTCACATTGTTCGGGGTAATTTAATCATTAAACGTATAATATGATATATGACAAAATAACATTTCCGCATCAAAATATCAAAGTATGTTACATTTTCCCCTCAATGGTGGAGAGGACAACAGCTTCCTTGTCCCCGCTTCACATCGTCCCTGAATGACCCCTAGCAACGCAGCGTTAAATGTTAAGTCTTGCCATTGCTGGCCGCTTTCCACAGTGAGATAATATTTAACGAAGGCAAAGGAAATATTAAGTTATGTCGTATAGCTGTATTCTTTGTGAGTACAATGTTTAAATGTCCTTTATTATTTAGTATACCACAAGGAGTCAAACATTGAACCGAGTCCACGCAATTCATGTCAAACCACCCATCCCGCAACACTGACTGAGAGCTGCACTTCCTTTACGGTCCACCAGAGGGCAAAGCGGAGCACCGTGGCAAAGCTGAACCCAGGAGGAGGATGGGGAGGAGAGGGGAGGAGATGAAGAGTCACACTAAGGAAGAACAACATCCGCACATTATGTGTGTGTGTGTGTGTGTGTGTGTGTGTGTGTGTGTGTGTGTGTGTGTGTGTGTGTGTGTGTGTGTGTGTGTGTGTGTGTGTGTGTGTGTGCGTAAAAACAACAGATGGGTTGTAATATTTATAGCTTTGCTATTCCCAGCTGTTTATTGACATTTTCTCTGAAATGTGCTTCTTTTAAACTTTAAATTTGAACGAGAATAACTCTTAAAGGACAATTCCTGTATTTAGCACATTGAGCCCCTTTCTGGTTTGTCTAGGATGAAATAGAGTGGTTGACACCGACCTGTTGACTATTGGTCCTGTCTCTATTTGGCTCATTTAGAATCGCCCCTGCCTGCTTCAGAATGGCTACGGGCATTCACAAACCTGTCCTTAAAACAACCCTAAACGTTTGTTTTCAGAAATGTGCAACTCACCGAGTGGTTAGTGGTGTTTGTTGATGTTCCAAATCAAGTATCGTAGCCAAATACAGTTTCTGTTGTTTTATTTGGCATTTTGTAAATCCATTGATTTCTGTTATAAGACTCATTGCACGTTGACCGGAAACTGAAAGAGGGGCTGGTCGTAGTCTTTTTGCTCGGTTCTATCCCTACTGTTGATGCGGAGAACCGAGCGAAAAGACTACAACCAAACGTAAACAGCCCGTTTCCGTTCTCCGGTCTGGTTTCTGTTTCAAAGGGATTTACAAAATGCCAAATAAAACAACAAACTGTATTCCGCTACGATACTTGATTTGGAACATCAACCAACACCACTAACCACTCGGTGAGTTGCACATTTCTGAAAACAAACGTTTAGGGTTGTTTTAAGGACAGGTTTGTGAATGCCCGTAGCCAGCCATTCTGAAGCAGGCAGGGGCGATTCTAAATTAGCCAAATCCCAGAGACAGGACCAATAGTCAACATGTTCTCTATTTCATCCTAGACAAACCAGAAAGGGGCTCAATGTTCTAAATACCAGAATTGTCCTTTAAGGGGTATAAAGTATGAATTTCCTTTCCACGGAACATGCCAGGTTCCTGAAGCTGGCAGGCGTGGTCCAGCAGGCCTGGAGAGATGAAGCTGTCACGTCCTTCGTGGATTCCCGTTGCCCTGATTGTCTCACCTTAATTGGTTTCACCCGTCCCTCATCAGCGTTCCCTCTAGTGGCTTCAGTCAGCGCGTTGTCCTTCCTCTGTGCCAGTTCCTCTTTGCTCTCCGTGTCAAGCGCCTCTTCCTAGCGGTATCCACGGCTCCATGGTTTCCAGATTCCTGCCTGTCTGTTCCCGACTGTCCCGATTGTTTGCCTGATCTACGACTGATTCCCTGTGTACTGCAGACCCCCTACGCCTTCTCGCTGCCTCATCTACTGGTTTCCCGTGTACCGAACAATCCTCTAGTAAACACTAGAAAAGTCTAGTAGAGATCCTCTCTACAGACTTTTGCCTCCTGAGTCGTGCGAGTCCTTCATCTCCTGCTGCTCAGCCCCCGTTGAGCCTGACCCACCACAACGCTTCACAGATCAGCAGAACAAATGTTATAGTTCAAACTGAAATACATGTAGGAAAAGGATTTAATCCTAAAATAAAAGATTTAAGAAATGGAGAGGGGAAGATAGACGGAGGGGAGAGATAATATGTTTCAATATGCTTTGATAAAGACATATCTATTTTTGGTAATGTACATACATTACCAAAAATAGATCTCTTTTATCTCAACTCGTTGTGCCTACATTACGAAAAATAGATATTATATCATATATCTGGGTTTGGATATTATTGGGATCATTTGGTAATGAACGCACACGACCTAATTTTGTTTAGTTGTGGCCTTACGTTACCAAATGTTTCCAACAAAGTTGAGTTGTGTCAACCTAGGCAGTACAGTGAAGGAAGGAAGCCACAACCTCCGTAGAACATGAACTGAGAAGAAGCGTAAACTTCTGAACTGCACGTCAAGCTTTACTTGCTCTCTAGTCGTTGATTCTGCTGACTCGTTCTTCAGTGTCATTATCGGTACGTGAAGCGCAGGACGTCAGAACTCGGTGCGAGCGCCTCGTTCCTACAGCTGTGCTTCACGTACCGATAATGACATTCAAGAACGCCGTCTTGTGTAAGACTGCTTAAATACTACCGCTAGTGGCTTATTGAGGTTATACTTAATCATACAACGGTGTATCAGGGACACGCATGATGATTTTTTTTTTAAATTCCATAACAAGATTAATGTTGACATTTTGAGAATAAATTCAACATGTCGACATTAATCTCGACATTTTGAGAATAAAGTTGAAATATCATGTCGACTTTATTCTCGAAATGTCGACAATAATGTCGACATGTCCATTAAATCATGTGGAGAGAGATGTTAATTCAGACTCACTTGGTCAACATTTGATTCACCCGTTTCCAAAGTCACAAGGCGTGCTGATGATCTGGTGAAATTGTACTTTGGAAACGGGTTTAGCAACAAGGAAATACTCGCTATTTAGCCCAAAAACACAATGTGGTCATATGTGTAAGGACGTGGAAAAGGTTGTGCCGAAAACTTAGTCTGTACAGAAGGATAGATCAGAGCAATGTGGAGGACGTGGTGGCCTTCTGGCAAAGTGAAACAGCTGGAAATGAATGACGGACGGCCCTCTGTAGTGGTTGCACTACAGAGAGGCTACGTTGTAGCGCAAGATACGATTGGACAATGGATCGAGTTGCTCATCCTGAGGCTGTGGGACAGAGACGCGTGCGGCGTCTGAGATGCAGACGTTATGGCAGCCACTCGGCATCGCAATCAGCGGTCGCATTGACGGGTCCAGTCGCTACGTTGTGTGGACGGAGGCCTCCACAACAAACCAGGACGGTAACGCAACGGCAGACCACTGCGTCTCAGCCACTGCTCTGTTGGACGCCCGGCGCGCTGACCGAGGGACTCACTCATGTTGACTTTATTCTCGAAATATCGAGATTTATCTCTACATGATATTTCATGCTATTTCAACTTTGTTCTCGAAATTCCGAGATTAAGTCGACATTTAGACATTCATCTCGTCATGGTAAAAAAAAATAATAATCATCATTACATTTACATTTAGGGTGTTTATCAGACGCTTTTATCCAAAGCGACTTAAGAAGTGAAACAATATATCTCTGTCGGTGCAGTAAAGACGTTCATAGAACCGAGTGCAAATCTCCAGGCCGACCCCATTCCCCGTACACAGCAGTGATAGCTAGCTACTGCAGATGCTACACAACTAAGTACACACTACACAACATGCATACACAACACAATTAAGTACATGCTACACAATTAAGTACAGTGAATGAATACAACCTGCATTAAGTGCGTTCATCAAGTGCCAGGACGTACAACAAACAATAGTGCAACAGACAGATAAGGGACTGAATGGCTCTGTAGAGTGTAGGTGAACTCTGGTGGGTTTTGAGTCGTTTGTGGAAGCTGGTGAGCGACTCTGCGGTCCAGAGTCAGCAGGGAGCTCGTTCCACCACCGTGGAATCTATGAACGGATCTATGAACTACAACAGATAATTTGTTATTATGTCTAATTTATGATGACAGTGCACGTTGGGAATAATGGCTCCTACACATTCCCACCACTGGCCACTAGGTGTCTCTGGTGAGCAGCCGGCTGTCAGTTACAGCAGCAGCCGCGGAACACAGAACACAGAACACAGAACACGCCATCCAGCTTACGCACGATAAAGAGAATGGTGCAACATAGCTGCAGTGCCCCCCCCCCCCCCCCAAGGAGAGGAGAGAGGAGGATGAAATAGGGGAAGAATAGGAGAGGAGATGTGAGGGAAGACGAGGAGAGAAGACAGGACAGGAGAGGAATATGAGAAGAGATGAGTGGAAAGGGGAGTGTGATGGAAAGGAGATGAGAGGGGAGCAGAGGAGAGGAGGGGAGTGTTCAGTGTTTTGGGAGCCAAAGCAATAGATGATACTAGTTGGTGTGCTATATATAGAGTCAAGGGCATAAAAATAGTTGAATGTGTGTGTGTGTGTGTGTGTGAGTCTATACTCGCTATGTTAAATGTGTCAAAGTATTGTAAGGTTACTTCTCTGCACATTTCCCTAACCCTAATACTTAATTAATGCATGATTCTTAAACTCCATTAGATACATTTAGAAGACTTATTCTTGGAACTGCTTATTTCAGTTCTTTCTTAATATTTCTCCATCTCTTCTTATCTTGAGATTTTCTCATGAAAATGTTGAATTACCTTTTTTTGCTCAGTGACAAATCTGTCAGAAGGGCGTCAGCTGTGGACTAGGATCCTTATTAACTGCCGGGACCTGCGTTATGCTTTGACATCGTTTGGTAATATTTACACAATTATGTCCCCGGGCCATCCAAGAAAGAAACAGGATACGTCCTTTTGTGAATCTACGTTCCAAAATAGACCAAAGCATCCTATACCCCATATGCAGCATGTCACATATACGGTATAGAATAGCAGAGGTATGAATCAAACCATCGAGTTTCTGCTCTGACGTTACGACCAGGAGGTGGAGGTGCTGGGGGGGGGGGGGCGCTAGGCTCTGCCCCCCAGAGGGGGAGAGGTCACTCTGGCACAAGCCTTGGCCCTAGGCTAGCTGTGGTGGGCTCCCACAGACAACCACAGAGCCCGTGGAGGTAGACGACGGTCGCTTTAAAGAGCATGCACCTTTCCCCCACGCCCGGGCGAAGGCGTGGGCAGCACTCCTCCCCTTAGTGACGTGGGCTGGACGGTTGATCAGGAGGGACGCCGCTGAATGTTCAGCTCCCCAGGAGCTACAGGAAGCTCTGCACACACAGGAGGTCTGTTCATCACAATGGTTACAACTTTGAGAAGCACATCTTCAGGTTGGACTTAGGAGGACAGCCTTCCGGACGCAGTGACGTCCGTGTCGTCAGCAGCTCTTCAGCATCTCTGGTCGACCTGCGCTGCACTTCTACCACCAAGTACGTCCACTGAGGAGCTCAGTGTCTGCGTCGGTCTGACCTCATCCTTGTCCTCCCTATTGTTATCGTCACTAAGTTTACCGTCCTCAACACCATCATCATCATCGCTCCTCCGGCATATAAAGCAACATTACATCATCCTCTTCATCTTGGTCAGCAGTTATAGAGCAGCCCCTGAACAACAGCATCAGCTCTGAGCCCCTCTTGCTCTACTGGAGGCCAGCGGGCCAGGAGGTGATGTAACTGCAGTACATTTCCTGCAGTACAGGCTGCATGGGGCCGCACTGCCTCTCTCTCCCCCGAGAGGCCCGCTGTGATTCATGCTGTTGTCCGTATATCAGCCGCTAACACGACGCAGTAACAAAAGCCAGTTGTGTTATCAGCGTTTGACATCATCCCTCCATAAAGCTAGGGACATGTCTTTCATCCCTCATCATAAATATCCCATATAGCGTTTATAGGATCCTTAAATAGGTCACGCGCAGCAAAGATGACCCAGTGAGATATGGAGAAGGCTTTTGTGAGTCCGTGTTATGTCATGTATTCACAAAGCAGACAGCAGGTGGGGTTTAGGTGACCTCATGGTGGTGTCATGTGTCACAGACTCAATGTAACGAACAAACGGCTGCTCTACTTTTCTATTATTCTATCTATCATTTCTATCATTAGCAAAGGAGTCGCTCTATCAAAACAATAACAGTCACAATACATTGTCTGAGAAGTGACTCATGTTCACAGACACAGAGTTCATTTATTAAAGTTGTATTCACGTTGCGTTTAGTCCCTTTGTGTCACGTTATGTCATTCATTCAAATTAAATGACATGAAAATTAAAGTAACATAATGGCAACTTGCCAACTTTGATGAGTCGACTTTTATGTTGGGTAGTTTACAGTAGTTGCTTGTGCAAGGCATAGACTTTATATTATACAAGTTAAACTTCAGAGTTCACATCGACTCTGGCTCCCCTCACACTGATCTGTCAGCTCTGGATTGATTCTATTAATGAATCGGGCCAGCCGTCTTCTCTGTGGGGGAAACGCTGCATCAATCTTTCCTCCTGCTCATGATCATGTTTTGATTTACAGTGGATATTTGCAGACCGTCCGCTGTCAAGTGTGCTGTTGAAAGAGAGAGCGCAGATCAATGTGTTGGATGCAGCTCTACAGTGAAAAGATATTTCACCCTTTTTAATTTTTTTTATGCCTTTCGATCACATATAGCCAAGCTCCATCCCAAGTGTCTGATTGCAACACTTCTCAATGGCAGAGAAACTTCAGGATTTATTTGCTGGGTTATTATTATAACCTCGCTCCCTTCTGCTCTCTGTCCAACTTCTGCCCTGTCCAACTTCTGCTCTCTGTCCAACTATCGCTAATGGTGCATGCAGCAGCTATAACCTGTCTGGTTATTATAATAACCAAATGGGATTATTGTTTTTTAAACCCACGATTATTGAGAAGTTGAGACGACTCAGTACGATGATTAGACTTCTCACAGCTGAGGCTGCAGCCCTACGCTACCCTGGGCTGTTCATAGAACGCTAGTCACGGCTTCTTTACAATACAAGCCTACCACAGGGCAACGAAACAGGAGCCGACCACACCGCTGTGAAGATACTGTGGTGGGTCAGCGAGCGTAATCATTTGCAAACACCAACTTATTGGAGAGAGAGAGAGAGAGAGAGAGAGAGAGAGAGAGAGAGAGAGAGAGAGAGAGAGAGAGAGAGAGAGAGAGAGAGAGAGAGAGAGAGAGAGAGAGAGAGAGAGAGAGAGAGACTCTAATGTGCGGACCCATTAGAATATCAGGTGACCCAACCCACAGGATGAGCGAATGTCTAAAGACTCTAGAAGCACTAGTTTGGGTGTTATAGGTACACGGGTTGCATCTCGATGGCTCCACCATGGCAGCTCTACCTTTCTCCTTCACAAGCGGCTCCAGCTCCTCCTTGACGCGTGCTGCCAATGGGTTTCATCTGTTTACAGCATTCACAGCAGGACTTCCTGTCTGCAGCTTCCTGCCAGCGCTCAATGCTTCATCCAGGCTCTCTCCAGGAGGGTCAAATGGTCACCTGTCAAAGGTCAGAGGTCAGAGGTTGTTGTGAGAGTGCAGTGACTTGTGGCTTATGGCCAACATTCCACACTAGATTGTGTCTCTTTTAGGTTTACTGTTGGTAATATACCGATTTGACAGTATCCTGATCCAAAAAAGGAATTGTTTTTGTATTTGAACTAAGACTGGCCTCAGAGGGCTGGATGTGTCAGAACAGAGCGTGTGCATATCTTTCTTTAAGTGGGTAGGAGCCACAGTTTGAGTATAAATGGTTTGAAATACCATAGCCGTCCATTTATAAGTGAGTGACATTCTCTGTCAGAGTGTGTTTTATTGTTGACTGCAGCTGCCTTTGTGGGAGACTATTTTCATTCTTAAACCACTCGTGGTTGGTGAGCGGAAAACCGCTCGTTTCTCATCTATTATTGGTTTGGGGAATCCATCATGCCTGTCAATCAAAAATGTGTGAATGCAACACTTCTCAAAGACATTTAGTGAGAGAGAGAGAGAGAGAGAGAGAGAGAGAGAGAGAGAGAGAGAGAGAGAGAGAGAGAGAGAGAGAGAGAGAAAGAGAGAGAGACAGAGAGAGAGACACACACAGAGAGAGAGAGAGAGACAGAGAGAGAGAGAGAGGGAGGGAGAGAGAGAGAGAGGGAGAGAGAGAGAGAGAGAGAGAGACAGAGAGAGAGAGAGAGACACAGAGAGAGAGAGACAGAGAGAGAGAGAGAGACAGAGAGAGAGAGAGAGAGAGAGAGAGAGAGAGAGAGAGAGAGAGGGAGAGAGAGACAGAGAGTAGGGAAAGAGACAGAGAGAGAGAGAGAGAGAGAGAGAGCGAGGACAACGGGTGCTTCAGCTTGAAAACTTCCTGCGTTTTCATAAACGCGCTTTTGTCAACACTGTTGTTCTTTTCTCACCCAAGCACAGATTATGTAATCTTTCAAATGAACACTTCATTTCAGAAGTAGGTTGAGAGTATAGGCTGTTACATATATTATAGACACTGCACTCCACAAATAATAACTTCTATTTCTGCATTCGACACTTACAGCTACAGCTACTCACGCATAGCTGTATACTAAAAAGTTATTTCTACAATGTACAAGATATCAGCTAATGAACTAACGTGGCTATAGAACTAACGTCGCTTCAGTGTCTCACAAAACCAGAGCAGAGCCCCGTTTCTGCCAGACATTGATGCTATGTGGAAACAGAACTCTCTTTGCAAATGAGACCTAAAGAAGCTTAAAGCCTCCACTTGTACTCATCAGTGCACTGTGAGTGTGACCAGGTGCTGCTCCAGTCTCTGGTCTCTGGTTTATTAACGTCACTCCCACAGACGGTGTGGCACAGCCTGCAGCTCAGTGGACACCAAGAACTGAAGCCACAGAGCCGCTCTGATCCACTAACGCCTGCGTACATACCTGATGATCCCAGCCTGCAGCAGTGCAGAGACTGCTCCCCGTTGGCCTTCCATCAACGGTCACTGCAGAGAGACGAGGAGGGAATGAGAAAGGATGAGGGAAGACGGTTGTCTCCACTGAAGACAGTAACCAACACTATTAAAAAAGTCATATTATATGTAAGCTGCAGTAGATACGTTTGAGACGAACAAGAGAAGAGAGCAAGAATTTGAAAGTAAACAGCATCTCGTCTCTGCTGCGTGTCTGCAGCACCGGGGGATGTTGCATTAACAAAGATAATTGTCACACTAAAGATCGAGTCCCTGAACCGATCAGTGAACAGATGCCCTGATTGGTCAGGAATTACCCGGCAGCGGTCTTTAATCACAATCCGCTCATACAGAGGCTGGCAAAGCCCACTGGAGAGAGATGTTCTCACTGCACGTTTCACTCAACAATAGCTGAAGGACGGCTATGCCAACAAGGCCATGCTGTGCAAATAGTTTACTCACAAATAGCTCTTAAATCTTCCCTACAGCACCTTGAAAGGAATCAAATGAATCACACAATATTAAGCGTTGTTACCATGCCTCCACATACTCATGTGAATTCCTGGCAACAGCAAAGGGAAGATATCTGTACATCATATCTGTACGTCATTTTAAAATACAAACCCATACCAATACAGACCACCAGCCTAACGCTCCCTGCTAGGACAACACACTGACAGGTTGATGCGGTGCTTTGTCTGCCCTGACAACAGCCGCTTGATGGTGGTTGTTGTTGTTGTTGATGGTTGTAGTTTTGTGGGTGTGTAAGGAGAAGTGACTCCGCCAAACCCCATGGGACTCGAACCGCCCCTGGTAGTGAAATGAATAACGTCTGACACGGCGTGTGCCGGTATGGGCACCATGCAGTGTCGTTACTGCAGCGCCCCCTAGCGTCAGAGTACGGTCTGGCCGTCGCTGTTTTGGTCAGCGCCACTTTGATCTGTTTCGTGTTATCTTAAAGTGCGTGTGTTTATAGCACTGAACAACGAAAAACACCTCATGTGTAATGTGTAAAACATGTCAATGCAGCACAAAATGCACACGCAGACTTTCCTACCCCTGGTCTAACATAAAGCCCAGTGTGACTCATATTTGAGACGAAATCAAGGGGATACCTTTTCGTTATGATGACTTTCTTTTGCGAAATCATCCTGGACCGCGTGTGTGTACACGCTCCGATCAGGCCTGCCATGACGCGCCTCTGCGGCTTGATCCGAGTAGATGGTCTTAAGGCGCCCACCCCGCATGAGGTCCTCTGGTTCGGCCCGCTGCCGGCGGGTCCTGCCAGGTACACAGTTGTTCTTGTATCTTCCCGGTTCCACCTCATCCTGCAATCCATACAGTAGACGCTCCAAAAAAAATGTAACAGCAGTAATGTCTCGACCCTTGGCTTGTTGTATCAAAGGTGTCGCCGTAAAATGACGCGCTGCTCCGGCTACGGACGGCCACTCGAGCGCATAAATGTAGTCGTTGTGAGAGAACTGCCTTTGATATGAAGCGACGGTCACCTGTTTCAGCCGTCCGGGACGGGACTGGGCTTATCATCACACGACCCGACCGAGCTGAGCGCATCGGATTACATTGCTGGAGTGTGAACATGTCGAAGAATTTAAAAGTTGAGCAGAAGGGAATCGTGAATAAGAAGATATGGGTCTAAGACGTTAGACTTTAAAAAAAAAAAAAAGCATGTAGGCCTACTCTATAGTTAAAAGGAGCTTAAATTGCTAAAAAAATATAAAATAAATTAAACCAGGTTTGCCGAAATTCAGTTAACTGCTATACTTGCACAATTGCTTACATACAGGCATAGGCCTACTTCAATTACAATATGATTACAATCCAATACAATTAGCTGGCATAGATGGCTCTTAGATATTTTTAAAAAAATAAAAAAATTACCTTATTGGATTGCCTACATCAATAAAGATAGCTGAAAATGCACCCAAACATGGCGTTAAATCACATCATAAAGAGGCATATACGTACAAAAAAGCCAAGAAATAAATGAGTCTGTACTTGTTTTCTGGGTGCGGATGCGTTCTCATACTTTCATGGCCTATCCAATGAGCTGATTGGCTGACAGGGCTGTTGCGCGTTGCCTATGAACGGGTGGTCTATTTTAAGAGGGCGGGCCACTGCTATGGCCCACAGACGGCGAGGTGCAGCCCGACAGTGTCTGGTTTCAGTGTACTGAGCAGAGCCAATGGACTCCAGCAAAGAACTCACCCTAAAGTTCTGACTTTAACAAGAATGGGTATTCGCTTTGAAGAAGTCCTCAAAGTTAAAAATCAAGTAAGTTGTGTATGTTTATATTTGTCTGGCTATGTCTTCAAAATGTGAAGACTCAAGAATGAACTAAGTTTACTACTACTGGGTGTCCACAGCTGCGTTGCCAGGAACAATCAGTTCTATTTAGACCTCTATTGCATAAAATCTATGTTCAATTCTGACTAAATAGTGTAACATATTAGCACTCTTGATGATTGTTCTGTGAAAGTATGAAAAACCCATATGAGAAAACATGACCAAGAATGCATGTCAACATTTTAAATGATTTCTCTTTAACTCCCGGGGTAGAAGGAGATTTAATCCTCATCTCTACCTCCTATTAACCATAAGTCCCCTTCTCCTGCACCCCCTTAACCCTCCAGAGAGTCATGTTCTTAACCTCAATCTCTCCAAACATCACAATCTTCATCTTCCTCCTCTCCTCTCTCCACAACCCACTTCAGTACTTTGTCTTCCAGCCCTTTCCTGACTTTTCTCCCGCTCATCCTCTTCTTCCTCTTCAGCCTCTCAAGAAATGGATTCCCCTTCGCCTTTAGACGTTGAAGACATTGAACAAATGTCTGCCGTTATTCCATCTGACGACAAAGCGTCCCCAGAGTCGAAGGCAGCCCCTATGCCCTCGACATCTTCCTCTCCAAATCATGCACTCGTTGCTGACCTCCCTCCTGCAACCACCCTGTCGCCCAAAGGCCCCGCCAAACGCACGTTCGCTGCCATTGCCAAGAAGGTGATCATCCAAGAGAGAATCAGGAAGGCAGAGGAGGAGGAGGCAGCAGATGGAGACGAAGGTCAGTACTTCCTGTGCTCTGAGCTCTGTGATGACACAGATCAGTCCAGATTGATCACCACTTGTGCTCAGGCAACCATAATCGCTTCAATCTCATACATACGAAAAGCAACTAATGGCTACATAGACAAGGTGAGGATACTTCTCATTCTGTCATTGGCACAACTTAAAGGATCCTTTCAAACTAAAATGTGAAACCTTCATCATTGAGGGGCGAGGCTGTGTGGAAGTTAAACTCCTATTAGTTAAGAGATATAAAGAGCCTAGAGGCATATCTGCTTTCTGATTCTGTTGGTTAGTAGTTTAAGGGATGGGCAAGGCAGGGGATTATTGTCACCAGCGGAGACACATTGCTGAGTTGAATGTGATACTTTTAGTACATAAGGTTAAAGGATACTGGTGTGACACTTCTCAGACCCTGTACGCCATGAGCTCATGTAACAACAACACATGTTTCAACCATGTCAGAGAGTTGTCAACTTTTTTCAGAGTTAGGCTGATACTTAACTTAGGACCATAGTTTTATTTCATATTATTGATTATTTTGAGGAGGTATATCATATGGGTTGTAGAATATATGTAGTATGAGTAAAACTACACAGATAAAGGTAGGTATATGGATAAGAAGGAGGTTAAATGAATGGCAGCAGCTTGTGTAGACTAATGTGTTATACAGCTCCTTCTTTAATATCATCACACCCCTCTCTCTTTGCTCCAGACGAAGAGCCAGAGGAGGACTTGACTCTGGAGCAGCTGGAGGAGAAAGCACAAGCTGGAGATGCCAGAGCTCAGACCCAGGTGAGACACTAACACAGGTGAGACACTAACACAGGTGAGACACTAACACAGGTGAGACACTAACACAGGTGAGACACTAACACAGGTGAGACGCTAACACAGGTGAGACGCTAACACAGGTGAGACACTGAGACGCTAACACAGGTGAGACACTAACACAGGTGAGACACTAACAGGTGAGACACTAACACAGGTGAGACACTAACACAGGTGAGACACTAACACAGGTGAGACGCTGAGACACTAACACAGGTGAGACACTAACACAGGTGAGACACTAACACAGGTGAGACACTAACACAGGTGAGACACTAACACAGGTGAGACACTACAGGTGAGACGCTAACACAGGTGAGACGCTGAGACACTAACACAGGTGAGACACTAACACAGGTGAGACACTAACACAGGTGAGACACTAACACAGGTGAGACACTAACACAGGTGAGACGCTACAGGTGAGACACTAACACAGGTGAGACGCTAACACAGGTGAGACGCTAACACAGGTGAGACGCTAACACAGGTGAGACACTACAGGTGAGACGCTACAGGTGAGACACTAACACAGGTGAGACACTAACACAGGTGAGACACTAACACAGGTGAGACACTAACACAGGTGAGACACTAACACAGGTGAGACACTACAGGTGAGACGCTACAGGTGAGACACTAACACAGGTGAGACACTAACACAGGTGAGACACTAACACAGGTGAGACACTAACACAGGTGAGACACTAACACAGGTGAGACACTAACACAGGTGAGACGCTAACACAGGTGAGACACTACAAGTGAGACGCTAACACAGGTGAGACACTAACACAGGTGAGACGCTAACACAGGTGAGACACTAACACAGGTGAGACACTAACACAGGTGAGACACTAACACAGGTGAGACACTAACACAGGTGAGACACTAACACAGGTGAGACACTAACACAGGTGAGACGCTAACACAGGTGAGACGCTAACACAGGTGAGACGCTAACACAGGTGAGACACTAACACAGGTGAGACACTAACACAGGTGAGACACTACAGGTGAGACACTACAGGTGAGACGCTAACACAGGTGAGACACTAACACAGGTGAGACACTACAGGTGAGACACTACAGGTGAGACGCTAACACAGGTGAGACACTACAGGTGAGACGCTGACACACACATAGCAACGCACATAAAGGCCAATAAAGATGGTTACACGCGCGTCCATACGCTCTTCTGCAAACATATCGATTGAAGTATTTATTGTAGGACATTTCTTGACAATAAAGTTGGTTTGATGGAGCAGGATC
This sequence comes from Micromesistius poutassou, assembly GCF_964030765.1. NCBI lineage: Eukaryota > Metazoa > Chordata > Actinopteri > Gadiformes > Gadidae > Micromesistius > Micromesistius poutassou. Next base: position 22,996,221 of record NC_140273.1, on the reverse strand, counting down.
AGATCATCTTCAGTTAAACAACACACATTCATTCATTACATGCGGTCACATTACAGTACACACAAACATCAAAGGATGCAAAGAGACAGACTCCAAAAGTGGTTCTCAAGGTCTAAACCGGACTGATGCATCTTTAGACCACTGGGCTACATTGGTCACACAAATGCAAACTGACGTAACAGCGATATTTCAAAAGGAGAGGAAACAACTAACCAGAAATAAAGAAAAGATGGTGATGTGGTGGAAGCTACATAGACACAGTATTCACCATAAGACTGTATTGTGTTATTATGGACAAGCGCCAGTGTGCGAAATATGGGGGGGCTCAATCACTGGAGGGTCTCAAGTGATTGACACTTGAGACGCCCTGAAAGACTCCACTACTTCACTTTGGGGGCTCTGGAAAAGGCTGTGTGGAGACGGGCAGAAAGAGAACGAGACTAGGATTTGTGGCTTCTTCTTCAAACAATGTTAAGCATGAATGATAAGCATCAGCGTACACAACAGTCGGTGCACATTCTTCTCCTGCCCGTCTCAACCCCCCCCCTCCCATAACTAATCCAGCCCCCCCGGTGCTGACTAGCGCCGCGCCCCGGATTCACCCGTGGTATTTCTCACACTGCCAGCCGCCCTTTACGTGTTGATCCCGGGGGGGGGATCGGGCGGTGGAGCGCTACTTGTTGCGACAGCGTTTAGCGTTTTTAAACGATGGAGCGAGATTAAACACGCTTTGTGTTTGAGTTGGCTCAGTGAATACGTCTCCTGGTTCCTTTCTG
>NC_140273.1:22915445-22992945 GCF_964030765.1 Micromesistius poutassou | reverse complement strand
TGTCTTCAGGCTCAGATATAGATTCAAATGCTTTATCACTAGATAACCTAACCCTTTTTAAAAAATAATCTACATCTTTTTTTCAATTCCCATAAACTCTATACATAAGTACATATTGTCTTTATTATAACCAAGTCCCGTTGAGAGGACCAGATCTCACTTTGGAGGGAGCCCATCACTGAACTGAAGCGAGTGCCGATGCAACATGTTCTTTGTTTGCGTCTCAGCTGGGTCAACACCACCTGCTGGTGGCCGAGGAGAGGGACCCCGAGCTGAACAACGGGCTGGCGGTGCGCTGGTTACTGAAGGCCGCCAAGCAGGGGCGGAGAGGGGCGGCTCGCCTGCTGCAGCGATGCTGGGTCCAGAATAAAGGTCTGTGTGTGTGTGTGTGTGTGTGTGTGTGTGTGTGTGTGTGTGTGTGTGTGTGTGTGTGTGTGTGTGTGTGTGTGTGTGTGTGTGTGTGTGTGTGTGAGCGTGTGTGTGTGTGTGTGTGTGTGTGTGTGTGTGTGAAAAGAGGGGTACGTGGACTTGAATACTCCTGGATACTCCACAGTTAATTGGAAGTGTCTGAGAGTTTGTCAGCTGTTACTGACTGGAGTACTCCTGGATACTTTGTTCAAAGGATGTGTTGTTTCCTTCTCATTGTGTGGGAAGGTACGCTGGGGAAAAAGAAGAGACGATTGATTAAAAGTTCATTTAGAATTTCAGATATTGCTATGAAACAATAATGTTGTCATGTAGATAGTCATGTAACTCCATCCTGTCCAATCGCCAAAAGACATCCACCATGAACGCTGAAATGTTGTTCAGCATCTTCTTAACAAATGCATTGAACTCATTTGGACATGGCAGTGGTAAAGTGTTCTTTTGTGAGCCGTCTTCAGAATGAATATTATCAACAGGATAGGTTGTAGGCCTTCCTCTTCTATAATATTCAGATAACGTTTGTAATCCTTCTGTTACTTCTCCTATAGAGCAGTAACCAACCTTCCCCAAAGCATTGTTGTTGTTGTTATTGGTTTCTTTATTGGATTCCAACTCTCTGAACTTCAAACTGGGAAGAGGGCTGCTTCAGTAAACCTCTCAGACCGTTGCATCTCATTAACAATTGAAAGGCCGAGCCAGACCAGTGTTTAAATGAACACATTTGTTGTTGTTATGTTCTGGGATGTTCTTAATGAGATATTGCGCCTACTAAACTAGACAGACTTCTAAATGCAAAGAAGCACATAATAGCTGCAGAGAATACCTTTTAATTCATAAACCAGCCTGGGCAGATTCACAGCGCCTTTTCACACGCTTTCACCCCTCCCCAGAATGCTATGTCGTGACATCCGAGGAGGAAAGTAATACCGTTTCAACACCTCATGCTTCATGTTCTTCAGCGGGTCGACAGACTACAGACCAGAGTACCTCCGTTATGGGGGGCTCTGCTTCTGAACGCCTCCGTCCAGCCCTCTTTGTTCAGTTTGAGCCAGGGCTACTCGGCCTTCAGAGGAGACGTAAAGCCAAGGTCACTGAGGTCATAAAAGATCCCAGGGCCCTCGTGGTAAAGAGTAGGGGACCCCCGGGGTCCTGGGTCAGACTGACCAACCAGGCTCATTCAACCTGGCCCCTCATCATCCCCCCTGTCTGATTGGCTCATTCATTAACTCCCTCACTCTCCACCTCAAGCTGGTGTGTGTGGTGAGCGTTCTGCCGCTGTTGCATCACCCAGTGGGTGCTACACACCGCTGGTGGTCAGTGAGGTCCCCCCTTCACTGTACAGCGCATTGGGTACCTGAAAAGCGCTTTATCAATTCAATGATTCTTCTTTCTTTCTATTGGTTAACATGAAGGGAGATATCACAACAGGACAAAGCACAGAAACTAAGAAACAGGAAAAACATTTTCATCTTCCATCACAATTCCCAGGCATCAGCCCGGAGAACGCAGACGAGGTGCGCAGGCTGTCCACAGAGAGCAGGTTTGAGCTGGCCGTGCGTAAGGCCGCCATGCTGATGTACTGGAAGCTGAACCCAGAGCGGAAGGCCAAGGTGGCCATGACCGAGATGCTGCAAAACGTCAGTCAGGTCAACACCAAGCCAGGTACACACACGCACGCACACACGCACGCACGCACGCACGCACACACACACACACACACACACACACACACACACACACACACACACACACACACACACACACACACACACACACACACACACACACACACACACACACACAGGTCAACACCAAGCCAGGTACACATGCGCACGCACGCACGCACACACGCACGCACACACACACAGTCAGGTCAACACCAAGCCAGGTACACACACACACGCACGCACGCACGCACACACACACACACACACACAGGTCAACACCAAGCCAGGTACACACACGCACGCACGCACGCACGCACGCACGCACGCACACACACACACACACACACACACACACACACACACACACACACACACACACACACACAGGTCAACACCAAGCCAGGTACACACACGCACGCACGCACGCACGCACGCACACACACACACACACACACACACACACACACACACACACACACACACACACACACACAGGTCAACACCAAGCCAGGTACACACACGCACGCATGCACGCACGCACACACACACACACACACACACACACACAGGTCAACACCAAGCCAGGCACACACACACACACACACACACACACACACACACACACACACACACACACGTCAAGTCAGGTCAATGTTGATTAAATATGCTAGTAAAATATGAAAAAGATGTCACCGTTGTCAATGTTGACATCACAAGTGGGTCTAATGCTAGCCAGTATGCTAAAGGCAATGTGTGTAGTGGTTAAGGTCTGGTTAGGCTTATGCACAAGAAACACTGAGATACATTCGACATACATACAGTCATGCAAAGAGTAAAGGTCACACACACACACGCACGCATACACACACACACACATACACACACACACACACACACACACACACACACACACACACACACACACACACACACACACACACACACACACGTACATGTTTACATACATGCATATATATATACATGCAAAGAGTAAAGGTCACACACACACACACACATACACACACACACACACACACACACACACACACACACACGTACATGTTTACATACATGCATATATATATATACATGCAAAGAGTAAAGGTCACACATAAGGTCACACATAAGAGTGAAGGTAAAAATAGTTTCAATATTCTGCATAGCACATGACGTGTGATTTGTGGTGGTTATTTTTAACAGGTGGCGTCCCTGGACCAACCACAGGCCAGACCCAGAAGATCCTACAGAGCATGGTCAGCAACAGGTGTAAGTGTGTCAGCGTTCTGTTTTTATATTCATTTCATGAGTCTACATGTGTGTCGTGTGTCCTCCTCCTCCTCCTCTTTGTGTCTGTACACCAGACGAGTTCCTACGTGAACATGTCCCGTTTGTCTCCTCAGCTCAGGACCTGGTGGACCTGGACGACTTTGTGGAGATCACCAAGCAGTTTGCCCAGGGCATGGCCGCCCCTCCCCGCCCCACGCCGCAGGACAGCAACAGAGAGGTAGAGCTGACGTCTCCACGACGCAGGACAGCAACAGAGAGGTAGAGCTGACGTCTCCACGACGCAGGACAGCAACAGAGAGGTAGAGCTGACGTCTCCACGACGCAGGACAGAAACAGAGAGGTAGAGCTGACGTCTCCACGACGCAGGACAGAAACAGAGAGGTAGAGCTGACGTCTCCCACGACGCAGGACAGAAACAGAGAGGTAGAGCTGACGTCTCCCACGACGCAGGACAGCAACAGAGAGGTAGAGCTGACGTCTCCACGACGCAGGACAGCAACAGAGAGGTAGAGCTGACGTCTCCACGACGCAGGACAGAAACAGAGAGGTAGAGCTGACGTCTCCCACGACGCAGGACAGAAACAGAGAGGTAGAGCTGACGTCTCCCACGACGCAGGACAGAAACAGAGAGGTAGAGCTGACGTCTCCACGACGCAGGACAGCAACAGAGAGGTAGAGCTGACGTCTCCCACGACGCAGGACAGAAACAGAGAGGTAGAGCTGACGTCTCCACGACGCAGGACAGCAACAGAGAGGTAGAGCTGACGTCTCCCACGACGCAGGACAGAAACAGAGAGGTAGAGCTGACGTCTCCCACGACGCAGGACAGCAACAGAGAGGTAGAGCTGACGTCTCCACGACGCAGGACAGCAACAGAGAGGTAGAGCTGACGTCTCCACGACGCAGGACAGCAACAGAGAGGTAGAGCTGACGTCTCCACGACGCAGGACAGAAACAGAGAGGTAGAGCTGACGTCTCCACGACGCAGGACAGAAACAGAGAGGTAGAGCTGACGTCTCCCACGCTGCAGGACAGAAACAGAGAGGTAGAGCTGACGTCTCCCACGACGCAGGACAGCAACAGAGAGGTAGAGCTGACGTCTCCCACGACGCAGGACAGAAACAGAGAGGTAGAGCTGACGTCTCCCACGACGCAGGACAGCAACAGAGAGGTAGAGCTGACGTCTCCCACGACGCAGGACAGAAACAGAGAGGTAGAGCTGACGTCTCCCACGACGCAGGACAGCAACAGAGAGGTAGAGCTGACGTCTCCCACGACGCAGGACAGCAACAGAGAGGTAGAGCTGACGTCTCCCACGACGCAGGACAGCAACAGAGAGGTAGAGCTGACGTCTCCCACGACGCAGGACAGCAACAGAGAGGTAGAGCTGACGTCTCCCACGACGCAGGACAGAAACAGAGAGGTAGAGCTGACGTCTCTACGACGCAGGACAGCAACAGAGAGGTAGAGCTGACGTCTCCCACGACGCAGGACAGCAACAGAGAGGTAGAGCTGACGTCTCCCACGACGCAGGACAGCAACAGAGAGGTAGAGCTGACGTCTCCCACGACGCAGGACAGAAACAGAGAGGTAGAGCTGACGTCTCTACGACGCAGGACAGCAACAGAGAGGTAGAGCTGACGTCTCCCACGACGCAGGACAGCAACAGAGAGGTAGAGCTGACGTCTCCCACGACGCAGGACAGAAACAGAGAGGTAGAGCTGACGTCTCCCACGACGCAGGACAGAAACAGAGAGGTAGAGCTGACGTCTCCCACGACGCAGGACAGAAACAGAGATGTAGAGCTGACGTCTCCACGACGCAGGACAGCAACAGAGAGGTAGAGCTGACGTCTCCCACGACGCAGGACAGCAACAGAGAGGTAGAGCTGACGTCTCCACGCTGCAGGACAGCAACAGAGAGGTAGAGCTGACGTCTCCCACGACGCAGGACAGCAACAGAGAGGTAGAGCTCAGGTCTCCATGACGAGAGCAGGAACCAGGGAGGGACAAGATCCAGAGGCACACGAGATCTCTGGGAACGTGACAGAAAGGGTCCCCCAAGTCTCAGTGACAGTAACGTCAGTGGAGGAAACCTGCTCAGAAAACCAAGCATGTTGGGTGGGGGGGGGTCTGAAGGAGGTGTTCAGGGGGCCCGAGGGCCGAGTGGAGTCTGGGTCATCAGGTGGACAGCCAGGATCCTGGAGAGGGACGGAGCAGCAGGAGATCTGAGGCAGGCGGCCTGGATTCTGATGCTGTTGGATTTTGTGTGTGTGTGCTTGTGTGTACTCCTCGTGTGTGTGTGCCTGTGTGTGTCTAAGCAGAGCCCGGACCCTCTCCCAGAACCACAGAGGAAGTCCTCTAAGGGGTCCTGGGGTCTGGCCCAGGGGGGGATGATGCTGAACTCCAGGCGCAGCGGGGCCCTGTTCAAAGTCATGGCCTTAAAGTCAAACTTCATGGTAAAGTAGGGCTCGCCCTGGTCCTAGGACAGCTGTTCGTCATCGCTATACGTAGAGCTTTTCTGATTCACTTTTGTTGATTCCTTCTGCACCAAGGTTTATATATACATACGTACACCGAGGTTAAAAGCTCTGTTCAATAAATAAGAAAAATGCTGACAAACACGCATATTTTTATTTGACAAAAAAAACAACAACATTGTTTATTGTCCTTGCTGGGAAGGTTGTTTAGAAAGTTACTGCAACTGTAGATTTCTTTAGAAACTTTCTATACATATGTACACATTATACACACAGCTCCTTAATGTTATCTCCTTAGATAATGACCCCCATTGACCCCGAGCCTCTTGTTCCCCCTCCACGCTGTGCTGCCGTGTGTGTCCTGATGTCCTGTGTGTGCGTTGCCAGATGCTGCAGTACCCCCTCCACGTGGTGATGGACCTCAAGGAGCACCTGGTGGACTGGGCCTCGCGGGCCGGCGTCCAGTGGCTGAGCACCCTCATCCCCACCCAGCACGTCAACGCCCTCATCTTCTTCTTCATCATCAGTAACCTGACGGTGGACCTGTTCGCCTTCGTCATCCCCCTGCTGGTCTTCTACCTGTCCTTCATCGCCATGATCTTCTGCACCCTGAGGGTTTTCCAGAGGAGCAAGGTCAGTGTTTGAGGTCGAGGTCAGTGTTTGAGGTCGAGGTCAGTGTTTGAGGTCGAGGTCAGTGTTTGAGGTCAAGGTCAGTGTTTGAGGTCGAACGTCAGTGTTTGAGGTCGAGGTCAGTGTTTGAGGTCGAGGTCAGTGTTTGAGGTCGAGGTCAGTGTTTGAGGTGCGACCGGTGGGAGGAATGTTTACCGTCTGTTCACTGCAAGTTCCTTTAGGTCGGGTCGGAGTCCCGACGTGGGTAAGGACCAAGTTCCTTTAGGTCGGGTCAGAGTCCCGACGTGGGTAAGGACCAAGTTCCTTTAGGTCGGTTAGAGTCTGTGGGTATCAGAGACTGTTGATCTTAAATACATTGCACTTTCTAAAATGCTTTTTTTTTTTTAACTTTGCCTTTATTTTCTATCTATTTTACTTTTTTTACTTATCTATTATTTTATTTTATTGTATGACAATGTTTATATGTGAAGCACTTTGAGTCTGCCTTGTGTATGAAAAGTGAGTTATAAATAAAGTTGCCTTGCCTTGCCTTGCCTTGCAATCATAGCTTATTTCTACTTTTTGTATTGGACATTAAAGCAGTTTTTATAATTGGGTATTTTAGTTTGGGGTTTTGTTTAGTGGTTGTTGGGTTTGACATTTCCTCCAAACATTGATGTCATCAAAGATGAGCCCAAATACTGTGTTAGGTGTCTCCTTCTCCCCAGGAGTTGTGTTGTGGTTTCTATTGTGTCTCCTTCTCCTCAGGAGTTGTGTTGTGGTTTCTATTGTGTCTCCTTCTCCTCAGGAGTTGTGTTGTGGTTTCTATTGTGTCTCCTTCTCCTCAGGAGTTGTGTTGTGGTTTCTATTGTGTCTCCTTCTCCTCAGGAGTTGTGTTGTGGTTTCTATTGTGTCTCCTTCTCCTCAGGAGTTGTGTTGTGGTTTCTATTGTGTCTCCTTCTCCTCAGGAGTTGTGTTGTGGTTTCTATTGTGTCTCCTTCTCCTCAGGAGTTGTGTTGTGGTTTCTATTGTGTCTCCTTCTCCTCAGGAGTTGTGTTGTGGTTTCTATTGTGTCTCCTTCTCCTCAGGAGTTGAGCGTGTTGTGGTTTCTATTGTGTCTCCTTGTGGTTTGTCCAGACGTGGGTGAACTTCAGCACCATCACCGCCCTCCTCACGCGCTTTGAGCCGGAGCTGGACGTGGAACAGGCCGAGAGCAACTTCAGCTGGAACAATCTGGAACCACAGCTGTACTTCATCCTCTCCGTCTTCTTCGTCATTTTCTCCTTCCCTGTAGCGGACAAGATCTGGATCCCCTGCTCAGAGCTGTCCACCGTGGCCATCTTCTTCTTCGTCATCAGCTACATGAGTCTGAGCCCTGCCGCGGCCACCTACGCCCGGAGGGCCATGGTCATAGAGGTCAGAGGTCACATCCCTGTTGCTCTTACAAGTTCTTCTTCAATTGTTGCCATTCCCAATCATCCCATCTGGAATGTTTGGAGTACATTTCATATTTTTGTATAGACAAGTATTCCCTAAGACCAATTATAGACCACCCAATTATAGACCACCCAATTATAGACCACCCAATTATAGACCACCCAATTATAGACCACCCAATTATAGACCACCCAATTATAGACCACCCAATTATAGACCACCCAATCCTGACGTAATGCGTCTGCACCAGTAAGCGTTTCCACATCCGCTGGTCTCGCTCCAGTACTGCAAACTCTGAAGAGGCACAACGTGCCAAAACGTCCTCATTTACTTTGGATACATTAAGTCATTTAGAGTGTATATTATTATAAAAGATGGTCTATTAGGCAGATGCATTTTCCTCAGTATTTTCAAATAATACACGCCGTAATGTCAGATTTCTACAGTTATCTTGAAGCACGGTCCTCAATATGTTCCGCTCTGACTCCTCCTCCCAGGTAGCGTCATCGCTGTGCTACCTCACACGGTTCCTTCCAGAAAAGATGGCCATTCGCATTTTGGGACGCACCTTTGCTACTCTGCCACTAGGGGAGTCCGTGGTGCTGAAACTCAGCCTGCCCTGCCTGTTGTACGTCTATCTCTTCTACCTGTTCTTCAGGTGAGCACAGATTTGTCGAGTGTATTTCTTCTATTTCGTCTTTTTCTTCTTTGCAGTTCAACGCATATATGGCTAGAGTTACAATACTAGATGTGTCCAGAGCACACCTCACACACCCAACGTCTGATGAACCCTATAGCCATCGCCCACACAGTTCACATCACTTGGCTTACTGTCTAGTCAGCTGGCGGTCAGCAGTCCCTCCAGTAGTGGGTGAGGTGGCTGACTGTTGATCCACTTACTGTCCAGTCAGCCAGCGGTCAGCAGTCCCTCCAGTAGTGGGTGAGGTGGCTGACTGTTGTCCAGCCGTCAGCAGTCCTCCAGTAGTGGGTGAGGTGGCTGACTGTTGTCCAGCGGTCAGCAGTCCCTCCAGTAGTGGGTGAGGTGGCTGACTGTTGTCCAGCCGTCAGCAGTCCTCCAGTAGTGGGTGAGGTGGCTGACTGTTGTCCAGCGGTCAGCAGTCCCTCCAGTAGTGGGTGAGGTGGCTGACTGTTGTCCAGCCGTCAGCAGTCCTCCAGTAGTGGGTGAGGTGGCTGACTGTTGTCCAGCCGTCAGCAGTCCTCCAGTAGTGGGTGAGGTGGCTGACTGTTGTCCAGCGGTCAGCAGTCCCTCCAGTAGTGGGTGAGGTGGCTGACTGTTGTCCAGCCGTCAGCAGTCCTCCAGTAGTGGGTGAGGTGGCTGACTGTTGTCCAGCGGTCAGCAGTCCCTCCAGTAGTGGGTGAGGTGGCTGACTGTTGTCCAGCCGTCAGCAGTCCTCCAGTAGTGGGTGAGGTGGCTGACTGTTGATGACTGTCCCCCCCCCATCCCAGCATGGCGAGGAGCCGTGGTTTCCGGGGCACCTACTGCTTCCTGGTGCCCTACCTGGTGTGCTTCCTGTGGTGGGAGTTCTCCGTGGTGCTGCTCCAGCACTCCTCCATCATCGGCCTGATCCGCACCTGCGTGGCCTACTTCCTGCTGCTCTTCGCCCTGCCCGTGCTGGCCTTCGGCCTGGCCCTGATGCTGCTCATCCAGATGGCCAAGTGGTTCCTGGAGCTGCAGCTGACCAAGGTGGTGGTGACGCTGGCGCTGTGCGCCGTGCCCGTCTCCCTGCGGCTCTGGACGCGCTTCAGCCTCTCCATCCTGGACGTGCTGCGCTCGCTGACGCACGGCGGCGCCGTCAAGCTCATCCTGGTCTGCGTCTCCATGGGGATCCTGTTCTTCGGGATGTACGTCTACCACTCGGAGGGCCTGAAGGCGTACAACTCCACGCTGACCTGGGGCCAGTACAGCCAGCTGTGCGGGCCGCCGGCCTGGCAGAGCAGGGGCATGGCCCAGACGCAGATGTTCTGCAGCCACCTGGAGGGCCACCGCGTCACCTGGAACGGCCGCTTCAAGCAGATGCGCCTGGCCGACATGGAGAACGGGCCGCAGTCCGTCATCAACGTGCTGCCCGTGTTCATGGGCGACTGGCTGCGGTGTCTCTACGGCGAGGCCTACCCCAAGTGTGAGACCAGGAATGCCGCGCCGGTCAACGCCACGCTGGTCAACGCCACGCCGGTCCACGCCACGCCGGTCCACGCCACGCCGGTCAACGCCGCGCCGGTCCACACCACGCTGGTCAACGCCACGCCGGTCCACACCGCGCCGGTCCACGCCGCGCCGCCGCCGCCGCCACAAGGGTCTCCCGTGGTGCTGCGCACGCAGGAAGAGGAGGAGCTTTGTCAGATGAAGGCGGTGGCCAAGCACGCGTGCCACGTCAAGCGCTTCGACAGCTTCCTGTTCGAGGTGACGGTGGGGCAGGTGCCGGGCGAGGGGGGCGGGGCGCTGGACCCGACCCACGACATCGTCCTGAAGGCCAGCCACGAGTTCAAGCAGGTCCTCCTCAACCTGGAGCCGGGGAACGTGGTGGAGTTCAGCACCAAGCTGGAGGGCGGCTTAGGCGCCAAGGCCCCCTCCTTTGAGCTGAGGGCCATCCACTGCCTGGACTGCTCGGCCTCGCCTCTGGCCGGCGGGAGGCAGGTGAAGCTGGAGAGGAACTGGAGACGGAACACGCTGGAAGCCGTGAAGTTTGCTTTTGATTTCTTCTTTTCACCGTTGCTGTTTGCCAAAATCAATGTCTGATAGAAGCAACCGATACAAATAGCAGGAGAGAACGGATGAGGTGCGTGTGTGTGTGTGTGTGTGTGTGTGTGTGTGTGTGTGTATGTGTGTGTACATGTTTACGTTTAGCCCTACATGTGCTAGTACAAGTTTACGTGTTTACTTAAGTGTATTGCTTAACTTAACTTTTCCTTTAGTCTTAATATATGTTCTATTGGTCTATATATATATATATGTATTTATGAATGACTAATGAATGTCATGTCTTTTTAGATCCAACTAGGTCCACAAAAGTTGGCAAGTTGGAGATTTTACGTTGATTTTACGTTGTGCACAAATGTGAGAATGCAGATGTCAGTGCCTTCTAGATTTGGATCTTTTTCACTCTTATGGGGACTTTTTCTTCCTGCCCTGCCGTCCTGTCATTGGTCACTCATTACCTCAACGCATGCTGTGATTGGCTTGTACCTCCTCGGGTCCTCGATACCTCCTTATTATTGAGTGCTAGCTGTGAGGTCCCGGCCTGATACCATGGCAGTACCATGTACCAGTACCATGTACCAGTACCATGGCAACCCAACGCTGCTGTTGGTCCACATCTGAGAGGCTTAACCTTCTTGGACGCTTCGTTTAAAGACGGCGGTCGTGGACGTGGACGTGAACCCGACATCCATGGCCAAACAGTCCTACTAAAGATAAGGTAGTGAGCGCGTTGTGACGTTGTTGTGACGTCGTTACGTTGCTGTTCACATTACAGGGTTTCCCACAGGAGAAGAATCTAGCTTGATGCTTCTTCAATGTTTCAACCACGGACATGTGGAATATCAATGTTGTTTAATAAAAAATAGATGATGATATCACATATTTCTGAATCAAACATACATTTTTCATCGCTTCTAGATACCTTAGTATCAAGGCGGCATTTTTTGAAAGCTTGTGGCGCTTCTGACGCACTTGAGGGAATAGAATGGCTGTAGGCTATTTTCTGGTTATGAAATAAACTAAATTATTTATTTTATTACAAACACATTTCAAATATGAGGGCCAATGAGCTACATTTTTTTCGGAGTCGCCCAGTTCCCAGTTGTTGTTTATATGCTTATAAGTCGAGATGTGTTATGTAAAAGAGGGCCGGACGTTCTAATCATAAACGGGCAGCTCTACCACCTACAGGAAGTGATTCACAAAGCACCCAATGCTCCATTTCATGGTGTCTCAACCCGTGGCCTGCCTGCAACATTGTGAGCTGGAATTCTTCCCAGACCACACCGCACCGTTCCAACGCACACATCAGTCACCACGCCGCTGCACACTACCTTTGGGCGCAGACCTTTCAACCCCAAACATCAACAACTTTTCCACATGCCAGCTGTGCCTTGGGGAACATCCACACACACTATGGGAACACACACACACACACACACACACACACACACACACACACACACACACTCACTCACACATACACACTCACACACACACAGGAGAGAAGGTGAGGTATATAATATAGAGAGCTACAGATCAATAAAGTTTTTCTTGCTGCATAATTAGAGACAAACTAACTAGAGCGACAAAACATTACTCAGAGATAATACAAAAAAAAGATTCACGTTGAATACTTCAATAATTGATTCATTCAAACTAAACTGTTGATTCAAAATCCTAATTAGCTAGTGATTAGTCTTTTCCCCAGCAAACGGAAACCCTGAACGGAAAGCAAAGCTTGACTTTGTTATAGCAACAAGGGTTTGGCCTTAAGATTAAAAGCCAGTAAAATACAGCAAAAAATGGTTTATCCTCAATAAACCTATCCTAATAAGTTAACAAATTGCACTACTGAGGTGATGAATATTGATCTGGATTTGTGTTCATTTCACTTGAGATACAACTGAAGAAAGAAACTCAAAGCAGCCTGAACTCGTTTACATTATAACCTGGTAAGGGCCCAGACATAGAAAAAAAATTGCCAATCACCAAGCTGGCTTTTCCCCCTGGCGCACTATTGGCTGGTTTAACACAATGACGACAGGGAAGCGACAGCAAGCAGCCAATTGCGTACACAGTCGATTTAACATCGCCCGTTGATCACGCCTCTTGTGCTGAAGAAAACGACAGCAGCTTCCCCAGACCAAGCTCAATCTACGACGGAGCTTGGTCTGGCAGTAGCCGGGCTAGCTGCAGCCAGGAGGCCTCTGGTGAAGGAACGATACGTTCAGCTGGTCTAAACAAATGTACAGAACGCCTAGGGGTTCAGTGGCAGGGTTCAGTGCTTATTTAGCCCGATGACAGTATGTAACATAAATAATAATCACTCAACAGTCATATTTTTAATGAAGCACACATTCATTAATGTACAAATTCGGAAAAAATGGTATTTACAAAAACGGAATTGCGTCTCAGTCCCAGGTCGGTGTGTACATCGGCTGGGGGCTGCAGGGGGGCCTCTGGGTCCCTCCAGAGCCTCCGGGGGTCCTTGACGTCACATTCTGTGCTGCTGCTGCACTCCCAGTGGGTGAGGCCGGCCGCCCTCTCCCCCGGGGAGACGTGTGCTCACCGGGGGGGGGGGAGAGAGGACGCTGGGCGGGCCTGGAACAGTCTCCTGTTCACTGGGTCCTTCCTACACATCTTGAGCGCTTTGCCAGAATCATGAATCGTGCCTTCTGAAACGGTCTTGTGGAGGTCCTCCGGTGGAGGGCGGAGGGACACAGCGTCAGACATCAGAACCATGGGTGTTGGGGCTGATCGAACGATCCCTCAGCCAGGGATACCCTCCTTTATTCAATTCTGGTATCAACTTTAATTTTTCACACAGAAAACCCATTGAGAAGTTTAGTTATAGTAATCATCAAAGACAACATTCTTCTATTAGTATTTGATGCCATACGTTAAGATGTAAGAATTGCAATGCCCCCATGAGTTTAGGTAGTATAATATAGTAGTGCCATAGCCCTTCCCAAAGCGTTAAATCAAGCATTAAGAGGTTTCATAACGTCAAGATATTTATTGTGCATCGAGATATAGCCTAAAAACTTTAAATATTATTTACAGGCCGTATGTCCCAGCCCTGATGTGGACGACCTGGTGAGGCTCTTCTCTGAAGAGCTGTCATGTAGCTGTATAACGGTGATGCAGGAGTTTTTCCCTTTTGCTGTGAATTATGGCTCCTAAATAAGAAATTATAAAATAGAAAAAATGTAGGATATTGGTAAACAAATGCCCATCGAGCAATAACACAGCTTTGAGAATAAACGCCATGTCACCAGAAACAAGACCTAATGTGGAGCCAGTGTGCAGCATAAAGTCACCATATATTCATGAATTCAGCAAGTCGTCTTCTCTGCGGGGAAAAAGCCGACAGCAATCCTTCCTCCCGCGCGAGAGAGAGAGAGAGAGAGAGAGAGAGAGAGAGAGAGAGAGAGAGAGAGAGAGAGAGAGAGAGAGAGAGAGAGAGAGAGAGAGAGAGAGAGAGAGAGAGAGAGAGAGAGAGAGAGAGAGAGAGAGAGAGAGAGCAGAAAAACTGTTAATATGTGTCGCCAAATATCCTTCAGCGGTGGTTAATATGTGTGCGGTGCAGCCTAGCAGCATCTGTTGAGCACACTGCATCATACCGGGCCCGGGAGGTGACATAGGAGTAGGTTTTTTTTTTTTTTTTTTAGCGCGTGTGCGTTTTATAACTAAACGCAGCTTCTCGTGGGATTGTGAGGTATCTCGTTTAATCAGAAAAACACAGCAGATTTTTTTTTCTGGCATGAAAATTGATCTCAGAATTCTGAGAAAATTAACTCATTAATTCAGAAACACAGAGCAGCTTTATTAAAAAAGGACTCCCATGTCCTCTCTCGGGGTCCACAGCATCCTCTCGGTGGAAGGCAGCAACCATTTCTCAGAGAAGCACGTCATAATAAGCCAGATCGATGTTGTATTACCATTTCAATAGTTAGGTCTCTACTGTTATGCTGTTTTTGCTTGTTTTCCTTGAAGTAAAGGTGGGTTAAGGCTGTGACCTCACCATATGTAACAGATCATAACCTTGAATAAAACTTCTAAATGGCCTGTGCCTTGAAACTGATTCATATTTTTACTTTATAATGACACAATTATCATCATACGTGACATATTTGCTGCAATAAGGTTTTACAAGCATATGCAACATCAGTACTAAGTATCATGTGAAGAAAACCAATAACACGTGTTTTTGTTCATGGTATATATTATTAATGCACATTCATTTCATCCAACTCATTTGAATGCTCAAGTAGTGTGTTCAGTTTATCTTTTTTTTTTTTTTCTTATTTCAAAGTAACGATGGATTTACACGCTAGTAGCATTGAACAGTAGCAACATGCAGCTGCTGCTGTGCTCCTCAACACAAAGCCTCCCACAGACGTGTTCAGTAGTGTGGCGCCGTGTGACCACAACCGACACGCTCTGACCCCCACCTACCGGCGGAGGGCAGCGGCCCTGCACGCCATGAGAGATGCAGTCCGTCAGTCGTGTTGCGGTGGTTTCTGTGTTCATTGTTGTTGTTGTTGTTTTTTTACCAGTGTCATGCAGTGTTAGTGTGTTCTCTAGTGATGTTCAGTTGTTTGTTTAGTGTGTTGTGCAGTACAGACATAGCATGGAGTTACAGACACTAACATGTAGGAAAGACCAGTAATACAGCAGTGATAATGGTCAACATGTAAGCATTCTACACTGTCCACTGGTCTACAGGAATCGTTTGAGTGATTCCAACGTTTATGTGTGAGCAATGCAAATGGTAACACGCGTTTTGCAGTAAATCGGTCCTTTCAACCTGCTGTGGACCCCTACCTAACTACAGATCAGGATATTTTAGAGCACTTAAAAAACAAAGCACTTCACTGTAAACAATCAAACTCCCTCATCAAACCCAATCCCCTCAGAGCCATACAGACATCCACTGGTTGAAGTACATCCAAAAACCGACAGCGGCTTGTCTGAAGCATGTGCGCTTGTGTCGAAACACATTCACAAGACACATTTACATGGCATGGCACTGTTACAAAGTAATAGCGACTACTCAGCAACAATGCCTTATGTAACTGCTGCTCTGACAATCCCAACACACCCTTACACAGCAGAAGTCAGAGCGCTAAATCAGAGGCCTCCTTCTTGATTAAACATGTGGGCTGCACTCTAACCTTAACTTTACGTCGGAACCCATCTCAAACTTGCTGAAACACGTGGCTTAAACTACCAGCTTAAGTCAGTTCATATTATAATATTATAATACATATTATAAAATAACTGTGGTTCGTCATCTGAAATACACTCAACATCTTCAATAAAGCAATAGTTAATGTGCTGCACATGTTTCCTTCCTTTTCATAAACTATTCAGACCTTGCGCGCATAAAAATAAAAACATTGACTTCAGTTAAGACTCTACGTCGCTGTCCCAGAATAGTTTGATAGGTGAAGTCCAGACAGACGACATACAGAGCCTCACCTACGAGCCAGCTCGCCTGAGCCAAACGGTTGCGGTTAGAAAAAACAATAGAAGTATTTACAGTTGACAATGTGATGGGTGAATACATTTATATCTGTGGGAGGGATACTTGTGTTTTGGAGCACAAAATAAATAAATCAATGGCAACATTTGTGTTCTAAGATGTGCGATTATTATTGCAAATTGAATATGGCCTATATTATTGGCCATACGCATGGTTTCTCCGAGAGCACTGCTCTAAAAAGGAGACATTTAGCGATGGGTGTGATACTGTTGAGCTGCACAGTAAGACCACTTAAAATATTCTGCAATTGTGAAAAAAAAAAAAACGGTTTAATTCTGCCTAAGACTGGTTGGAGGGATCTGCTTCTTGCGTCCACACCCGGAGAGGGGATGTGATGTCGGCGCCAGCGGTGGAACGCCTCCTTCGTCGCCGGGCCGTGAACCCTCTGGTGTGGGGCAAGAGGCACCAGTTCAGTGGAGCGGACGGCGCTACGCTCGGTGGTAGAGGCTGCTCCACATCCGGAGCAGGACTGGATAGTGATTGTTAAGATCCAAGGATATCATTGATATCTGATTAGGATTAGAACATGTTAATACTTTAAGGAACTCCTCCTCCGTCAGATACTGTGTGTGTGTGTGTGTGTGTATGTGAGAGTGTGTGTGTGTGTGTGTGTGTGTGTATGTGAGAGTGTGTGTGTGTGTGTCACTGCTCCACAGTCGACTCCCCTCCTCCTCTTCTAGACGGAGGCTTTGAGACCAGAGCAGTCAGATCTTCGAGTCACTTGTCTTTTGTTCCATAAGCCTCCCCCCCCGCCCCCCCGCCCCCCCGCCCCGCCGGCCCCCCGCCCCCCCCGCCCCGCCGGCCCCCCCTGGTGGCCGTGCTGCGTCACTGCGTGTGCGCGTCGGGGCTGACGCGGTCCTGGAAGATGTACAGGTTGTTGGTGGCGGCGATGGCGATGATGTTCTCGGACGGGTGCCACGCCATGTGGAGGATCTTCTTGGTGAAGTCCAGGCTGTCCACGCCCACGTCGCCACGCCGCCGCTTCCCGCCCGTGTAGACGCGGCGCGTGCGCAGCACGGCCCGCGGCTTGCTGCTCTCGCGCCACGCCTCCAGGGTCACGCCCCGCCCCGTCTCCCGGTCCAGCATCCGGAAGAAGCTGTTGTACGCCCCCGTCATGATCACACTGAGGGGGGGGGAGGGAGGGGGGAGGGAGGGGGGGAGGAGGGGAGGAGGGGAGGAGGGACCAGAGAGAGGAGGGGAGGGACCAGAGAGAGGAGGGGAGGAGGGGGAGGGACCAGAGAGAGGAGGAGAGGAGGGGGAGGAGGGACCAGAGAGAGGAGGGGAGGGGGGGGAGGGACCAGAGAGAGGAGAGGAGGGACCAGAGAGAGGAGGGGAGGGACCAGAGAGAGGAGGGGAGGAGGGGGAGGGACCAGAGAGAGGAGGGGAGGGACCAGAGAGAGGAGGGGAGCGACCAGAGAGAGGAGGGGAGGAGGAGGGTGGAAGAGGAGAGTGGGGATGGGGGAGGAACAGAAGAGAGGAGGGGAGGGGGGAGGGGGGACCAGAGAGAGGAGGGTAGGAGGAGAAGGGAAGGGGGGGGAGAGGGCAGTGGGGATGGGGGAGGAACAGAAGAGAGGAGGAGGAGGAGGAGAGGGGAGAGCAGGAGAGGGGTTGTGAGGAGAGGAATAAACAGGATACGTTACATAGAAAATAAGCAATGGATAAGGTGGGAAGAATATTGTAAATCTAGAAGAAACAGCACAATCAGTAAAATAGATGCAGGATGGATTTGGATTCCTTTTAGCGTGGTCTCTTGGACTGAGATATTTGAGGTTCAGGAATATAATAACTCACCTATCTGAACTGTTCCACACACACTCAAACTTGTCGAAGATGCAGTCATTCTCATAGAGGGAACACAGCTTACTCCTCAGGTACTCATGGACCTGGAACAGAAACAACAAAGAATTACAACAGTTACATAAATATCCACATATCCAATTGAGGTACATAATTAAGAGACACATACTCTGCCAAACTAGGATATGTAAATGATTTAGTAATGTAGGACAGGGTTTTATCAAAAGCGCCTTACTTCTGTTAACTTCTGTTATGTTATCAAAGAATTGTGTTGGCTGTGTTAGAATACTGGATCGTGATTGGACGGCACTAGGTCAGCTTCCATCCTTGGCCCTGAGTTCAAGACAGCCGTTTCTTTCTTTATGCGGTTGCATAGAGCCCTGGAAACCACAAGAGGGCCTCAAAGCTACCACTTAAGACGCTTTTTAGGCATGAATTTAGAGTAATATTATCTTTCTTGGTTTCCTTTTTAAAGTGTATAGACTATATTATTTTACTGCTTATTCAAAATGCACAATAATGTGTGCATTATTGTGCGTATGTCTGCATTATGTTTTTTGTCGTCTGAGCAAGACAAGAGGTGCTCAGTGATGTTGTGCCTGATGTTGAGATGCGATGGTTTCATGGATTTCATGGATTAAACAACCTCACCACACAGCGTATGATAACCTGTTGTAATGGTCTCATGGTTCATGTATTTCCATTCATACTAGAGTTTTGATACTATTATGTTTTTAAAGAATTGAAATGTGTTTTTTTTATTATTCCTCTGCGTACCACCAGTGGTACATGTGTGCTATTTAGTGGTACGGCTGAGAACCAATGGTTTAGGCGATAGCTAGAACTGGAGCAAATTGGTTAGATCATATCTACGTTGTAGAACTACAGCTGATTGGTTAGAGGTATCCAGAACTAGAGCTGATTGGTTAGAGGTATCCAGAACTAGAGCTGATTGGTTAGAGGTATCCAGAACTAGAGCTGATTGGTTAGAGGTATCCTGAACTAGAGCTGATTGGTTAGAGGAGGTATCCAGAACGAGAGCTGATTGGTTAGAGGTATCCAGAACGAGAGCTGATTGGTTAGAGGTATCTAGAACGAGAGCTGATTGGTTAGAGGTATCCTGAACGAGAGCTGATTGGTTAGAGGTATCCAGAACGAGAGCTGATTGGTTAGAGGTATGTAGGTGTACTGAGCTGACCTGGTAGGTCTCCACGGGGCCCTTGTCCATGTTCAGGTCCCACACCTTGGCGGTCAGGTAGTCTCTGGTCAGCAGGTAGCGCCCGTTGTGGCTGAACTTGACGTCCGACACCGAGGAGATGATCTCAGAGAAGAAACTCCTGCTTCCTGGATCCTCCGGCTCCTCAAACACTTGGTGAAGACCACATTCAGCTCATTAACAACTCTACGGTTAGCCCTCACCTTTAACTAAAGGACATTATTCATAGACACACGTTAGCCCTCACCTTTAACTAAAGGACATTATTCATAGACACACGTTAGCCCTCACCTTTAACTAAAGGACATTATTCATGGACACACAAGACCCCGTTCAATAGAAGGTATATCATAAAAGTATCAATGTTTTTGAAGTTTTGAAATAGTAAAGGTATGTCCTGGTTTTCTTCTTGATGAATTCACAGTGGAAAACAACCGCACGGTGACCAATGGTCAGTGACGGACTGGGAGCCAAAAACAGCCCGGGCATTTGGGCATTATAACCGGCCGCGGGTGTAATTGTTGACGGGGGGAGGGGAGGGGGGGGGCCGTGCGATCCCAACAAGCATGCCGCTCCGTGATTGGCCGGCCCAAACGGCCCACGAGAAGCCAAGCGGCCCACGAGAGGCCAAACGGCCCTTCTGGCATCTGCCCAAATGCCAGAGCGTCCAGTCCGTCACTGCCAATGGTTTAGGTGGGAGCTGAACCATTGGTCGCGGTGAGGTTGTGGTGAGGAGGAGGGGAGGTGAGGGCCTGATAAATGGATTGATTGACCGATATGACATTTTAGAGTCACGGCCACCATTGGCTGTACACAACTAACGTTCTACAGGACTACGGGACATCCCAGGGTGACGGAAACACACACGGCCGTCCCGTTCACCGTACGATACACATGGCTCACGTTTGGAGTGCTGGTCGCAGAGAGCCGAGGCCCTCATGTCACACAGCCGCAGCGTGCCCTTACTGCTGCTGTACACCAGCGTGTGGCAGTGGTGCGGGTGGAACTCTGCCGACGTGATCACCTCCGTCAGCTCCTCCATGTTGGCCGGCTTGATGTCCACGATGTCTGGGAGGGGGGCGGCTTGGTCAAGGAGCCGTGGGAACTGGTGGTCACAACGGGCACACTGCCTGTACCGCGTTGTGTGGCTTCTCCAATGAGTCGTCGTTTAAGCTTAAGATGAAACAGGCTGAGCCCCCATCTAAATATATATATATATATATGAAGACATCAGACTTATGATGTCTTCATATATATATGTATATATGTAACAAAAGGAACCTATGAAATCATATTAAGTGTAATTATGATAGTGATGATGAGCGTATGTCTAGCAGCACAGTGTGTTGATTTATATCAGCTGACGTGACGCTGCCCGTCACGTGACGCTGCGTGAGAGAGGAGCTTCTCTGGCTCACGCCGGCTGGAGGGGGGGGGGCAGGAGCAGAGAGGCTGCAGCCAGCAGTCTGGGTGAGAGGGCAGTGATCAGGTCCATGAGGACCAGTGGACATCGATGCAGCGGACCGCGGACCGCTTCGCCGCACATCACAACAACAGGCGCGTCCACCTCATTGTGCTTGCACTGCTGTAAACGCAACATTTAGTTAACATACATTTAGATAATGTAGCCTATTATCCCGGGATCATTGAATCTCCTTTTTCTCTAGTAGTATTATTAGTTATTATTTGTTGTGTCAAAATGTATTAGCACCTGCTATGAATAATCCATAATAATCCAGCCCCCCGTTAGCTTCTGCAAACACAATTATTTGGCACCGCTGCTGGGGATATAGTGCACTACTGTATGAGCTAGGGTCTGAGGGATATAGTGCACTACACTATGAGCTAGGGTCTGAGGGATATAGTGCACTACACTATGAGCTAGGGTCTGGGGGATATAGTGCACTGCTCTATGAGCTAGGGTCTGAGGGATATAGTGCACTGCTCTATGAGCTAGGGTCTGGGGGATATAGTGCACTACTGTATGAGCTAGGGTCTGAGGGCTGTACTGTAGTGCACTACTCTATGAGCTAGGGTCTGGGGGATATAGTGCACTACTCTATGAGCTAGGGTCTGAGGGATATAGTGCACTGCTCTATGAGCTAGGGTCTGAGGGATATAGTGCACTGCTCTATGAGCTAGGTTCTGAGGGCTGTACTGTAGTGCACTACTCTTTATGAAAGGTTCTGGGTTTACCTGCATGTATTTCCAAACATGATTTAGACATTTCAACATTATGATGTTATAGTATATTATATGATGTTACATTATACGTTGTTCTTCTGTTTTCTAGCTGAACTTCTTCCAACACAAGAACAGCAGTGTTCTATTCTGTACACGTGGTAAATAAACACTTGACTTATCACTTAAACTCATAAACACATTTTCCTATTTCCATTATTGCGTCTAAATAACATTATAAACACGCAGAGGCGCACACTCCCACACCGACACACACACACAGACACACACACACACACACACACACACACACACACACACACACACACACACATATTTAACGAGCTACTCAGTACTACCAAACCCTTCCTCTAACCCCCACCGTCTCCCACTTCTCTGTGATTCTATTTACAGCCCGTGTGTCCTGTGTGTGCATCCATGGAGAGCGCTGCCGCTGTGAGTGAATTATTTAAGCTGTTCTTCCATAGATGTTCCTCTCTGTTTCTAGGTCAGCCTCTGTTTAAACACCGCCACACGCCTGCAAACAACACCACTTCCTGTCCAGGCAGCTCAGACAGGAGTCTACCTGTGTGTTACCCTGAGCGCTGCCGTACACACACAGGGACACGGCTACGTCACACACGCTAACGCATTTGAAAGAGTTTGCCTATGCAGCGATATCAGGCGTGTGTTATCAATGTATTTGAATCTGCCTGTGGTGACATTTGACAGTGACCTTTGACCTTCAGCGATGATTAAAAAATAAAGTGATGATATATGATAACTCTGGGGAGGGGTGTGGGGGGTTAAAGATACATCTCAGATGCTGTAGTGTATGTGTTTGCATCCATAAAATATGGCTGTTTAAATATGTATGTAAATGTAATCAGTAGTGCCCTACGTCTCCAGCCTCTACTGTGTCTGCTACTCATGTTTACCACGACGGCTACTACACCAGCCTCAGAAACACAGCTTTTCCTCACAGAGCAAATTCATTTTCACAAACAACGGGGCTTCCAGCTACGGCGTTACCTGAAGGGTTGCTGTTTAGAGTTTAAGTTGTAATACATTACATAACGCAACACTTACATAATACGTGACATTTCAAGTAGCTCATAGCTTAAAATGAACTGTGGACATATCTGTCGTCAAATCTTCCAAATGATCTTATTCTCTTCTTGGTTCTTAAAGACCAGGACGCTTGTTGCTGTGTGAGCAGCGCTCCGCTCTGCGTCAGAGCCGAAGGATACTGAAGCTGCGGTCGGTGATGCCCAGGTGCCACAGGTTGATGCGCAGGTCGTCGGCCGAGAGGTACGTCTCCCCGTCGCTGTTGACGGAGATAGAGTTGACATGGTAGGTGTGTCCGTTGGAGAACACCCGCCTGGGACGCACCTCCACCATCAGGTCTGTGGGTTTGAGCACCGGAACCTACCGGGGTACAGACACCAGGGTACAGACACATGAACCTACCGGGGTACAGACACCAGGGTACAGACACATGAACCTACCAGGGTACAGACACATGAACCTACCAGGGTACAGACACATGAACCTACCGGGGTACAGACACCAGGGTACAGACACATGAACCTACCGGGGTACAGACACCAGGGTACAGACACATGAACCTACCGGGGTACAGACACCAGGGTACAGACACATGAACCTACCGGGGTACAGACACCAGGGTACAGACACATGAACCTACGGGGGTACAGACACCAGGGTACAGACACATGAACCTACCAGGGTACAGACACATGAACCTACCGGGGTACAGACACCAGGGTACAGACACATGAACCTACTGGGGTACAGACACCAGGGTACAGACACATGAACCTACCGGGGTACAGACACCAGGGTACAGACACGTGAACCTACCGGGGTACAGACACCAGGGTACAGACACGTGAACCTACCGGGGTACAGACACCAGGGTACAGACACATGAACCTACCGGGGTGACACCAGGGGACACCGTGTGTGCTTGTGTGTGTGTGTGTGTGTGTACCTGTAAGGAGGTGACGGCGTGTACGTGTGTGTGTGTGTGTGTGTGTGTGTGTGTGTGTGTGTGTGTGTGTACATGTGCGTGTGCGTGTGCGTGTGTGTGTGTGTGTGTGTGTGTGTGTGTGCGTGTGCGTGTGTGTGTGCGTGTGCGCGTGTGTGTGCGTGTGTGCGTGTGTGTGCGTGTGTGCGTGTGTGCGTGTACCTGTAAGGAGGTGACGGTGGAGATGTCCTTGAGTCTCCCCTCCTCATCTTTCAGGTTGTATCCTTCGGGCCTCTTGTCTCTCTCGCTGACCTTCCACAGTTTGATGGTCTTATCTGTGACACGCGGCACAGAGCGAGCATGTTGGGACACCTGGACCACAACACAGCTCAGGACAACTCACTCAGCCCGTTCAGTGGAGCTACTTCATCTGTGTCTGTGTGTTTTGTTGTCAAAGGTTTGACAGGTCTTCTCTAGAACCAATCAACGCGGCCCAAACTAATGAGTGGCATTCTAGTCTCTGATTTGACCCAAATCCTCCATCGTCAGATCAATCCATTTGGATTATTCTTAATTATTCCTTTTTCTATGGTTGTTTTTTTTTGGAGGGGGGTATTATTAACATCACTTGGATTATCATGTGCCAGCAGATATATTTTGGATCATATTTTTTAACAGATTGTGTTGAAGATCTAGGCGACACTCCAGCATTTGATTGGTGAACGTATTCTTAGCTCCGTACCGTTGGTGGAGAGGAGGAAGTGGGCGGCGTTCTGCTGAGGCAGCCATCGGATCTTGTTGATCTTCTCCTCGATCTCCAGGCTCTTCAGGTAGTCAAAGTCAGGCTCGTGACTCTGGAAGGTGCTGTACACGTTGTACTCTCCGGAGTCCCCGATGTCCCCCAGATCCTCCAGCTCTCCTTTAGACTGCAGGGCAGACAAGCAACACATTTCACCACTTTTGAATTTTGAATTTTTTTAATTGTTTGACAAAAAAAGTTTTGAGTGCTGGCGGCGACCAAAATAACCAAAGCATGGACCCAGCAGCCAGATGAATGGATGATGAACTGTATGATTTACTGGATGATTCCTAATCGTGCAAAGAGGCACACCAGGAAGTGTCCGCTAAGCTTTGGCTCAGGAAGCTGGGTCTGATTCCCGCTCTGATTTCATGTGCCGCCCCGGACCACCAGAGCGGTTCCTCCTGCGTCGCCAGACTCTGGACTGGTTCAGCCGTACGTCGCCGGCCTTCAGAACCGTTCTTCCTACATTGCCGGATTCCTAAACGGTTCCACCTGAGAGGCTCTTCATACCTCATGGCCTCCTGAGAGGCTCTTCATACCTCATGGCCTCCTGAGAGGCTCTTCATACCTCATGGCCTCCTGAGAGGCTCTTCATACCTCATGGCCTCCTGAGAGGCTCTTCATACCTCATGGCCTCCTGAGAGGCTCTTCATACCTCATGGCCTCCTGAGAGGCTCTTCATACCTCATGGCCTCCTGAGAGGCTCTTCATACCTCATGGCCTCCTGAGAGGCTCTTCATACCTCATGGCCTCCTGAGAGGCTCTTCATACCTCATGGACTCCTGAGAGGCTCTTCATACCTCATGGCCTCCTGAGAGGCTCTTCATACCTCATGGCCTCCTGAGAGGCTCTTCATACCTCATGGCCTCCTGAGAGGCTCTTCATACCTCATGGCCTCCTGAGAGGCTCTTCATACCTCATGGCCACCTGAGAGGCTCAGCCTACATGGCGGGCGTCCTGAGGGGTGTCGTCTGCGTGGTCAGCCTCCTGGGCGGCTCCTACCTCGCCGTCGGCTCCCCCTATATCGCCGTTCCCCAACGCTCTGCGTGTCTGGGTGTCCCTCTCGCTCCCAGCGTCCACGCCTTCCCTCTGATATCTCCTGCTCTGCTTCTGTCCAGCACCAGGGCCTCCCACCTGAGACCTGCTCCCCTGTCCAGCACCAGGGCCTCCCGCCTGAGACCAGCTCCCCTGTCCAGCACCAGGGCCTCCCACCTGAGACCTGCTCCCCTGTCCAGCACCAGGGCCTCCCGCCTGAGACCAGCTCCCCTGTCCAGCACCAGGGCCTCCCACCTGAGACCTGCTCCCCTGTCCAGCACCAGGGCCTCCCACAGACCTGCTCCCCTGTCCAGCACCAGGGCCTCCCACCTGAGACCAGCTCCCCTGTCCAGCACCAGGGCCTTCTGCCTGAGACCTGCTCCCCTGTCCAGCACCAGGGCCTCCCACCTCAGGTGACCAGCTCATTTGTTGCCTCAGGCCACTTGCCCCTGGTATCTCCAAATACCAATGCAGTGATATTGTTACATTACAACGGTGGCATTTTTTTTTTTATGAGAATATGAAATAAAAAGCCTTGTTCCAATAAAAGAAAACTGGATAATATTTATAAACTATTATAACTTGAAACAGGTCATATTAAACCAACATATTAGGAAGATTTGTGTGTTAGCAGAATATTGAACTAGGGAGCAGGAGTCTGGGAACAGGGTTTGCATTAGGGGCTAGCATGTCAGACGTATAACCGTATATATATACACACACATATAACCAGCCAGCAGCCAGACCTTGATCTGGGTCATTATTAAAACGTGAATTATACATAGGAAAGGAAGCAACGATTGGGGTGATGTCTGTTACAACCTGTAAGGAGTCTGAACCCTTCCTTCGTGACACGTTTGAGGCGAGGTGACGTTTGCCTGACACCTGAGAGCAGAGAGTTCCAGTAGCCCAGTATGGACACGTACTGACTAGTAAGCATAAATACAGTTTTTAATTGTGTATCTTAAGATGTAAACGTCTAGTTGTATTGACTTACACATTGTAAGTCAATACACAGGGGCGTACTTAGTCATTTGGGGGCCCAAGGCAAACCCAGTCATTGGGGCCCTCCACATTCTCGTTCTGCACTGTATATATATATATATATATATATATATATATTGTATAACTCCGCTTCATTTTCTCAACCCGCGCCAACTAGTTTGTTTTGGTACCGTCTTCCTGAATCAAGCCTGCACATGCGCAGTAACATGGAATAGTCCATTGCATGAGAAGGGAGGGGGGGGCAGACATGATAGATTAAGCATTTTAATGGATTTTTAAGCGTGCGAATTAAGACTAAAAAAATAATAATTGCTTTGAATCGAAGAAAACTTTATTAATCAGTTTTGTATGAGACGTTTGGGGGCCCCTGGAAATCTCGGGGCCCCAGGCAATTGCCTGTGTTTGCCTAATGGTAGGTCCGCCCCTGTCAATGCAACCAGACGTTTAACCATAAGGTATACATAGGGATACATGGATGAAGTGGACTGACCTCGCTCTCTCTCTGGAAGATGACCACACGCCCTCCCTTGTCTCCTGTAGCCAGCAGCTCTCCTGTCTGGTTGAATTCCACTGTGGAGATGACGTCAGCTGGACACAAGAGAGGGGAGACACAGCAAACAGCTGAACGGAAAACACTTCTATTGGAGACATTAGGAGATGAAGGGAATCATACGTAAATGTGCTGGAGGAAAGGAGAGAGACGGAGAGGTAGAGAGAGAGAGGGATGTAGAGAGAGGGATGGACGGATCGATAAAGTGTATTCATTTCAGAAATACCAGAATAACTAATGACAGATGACCCATGCTCGATTTAGATCCTAACTCAGCGGGAAAGGAGGTTAATGGAGGCTGTCCGGATGCATTGTTTTTCCTGAGCCCCAAATAATCATGAAATACTAACATCAAGCTTATCACTAACTAGCATTTAGGAATTGGAGGAATACTAATTCCTCCAAGTAGGAATTGGAGGAATGACAATGATAATTACAATAAGTTGCCTTCGCACACTTTGTGCTTGGCACCTAATTACATGACAATAATACTATACAAATAATACTATTCATGCATTCTAATACCACTAATAATACTAACCATTCTTATAACACTAATAACCATGCTAATAATAACACTAACAATAGAATAATTCATTCTAATAACAATACAAATATGAATAACACTAAGCATTCTAATTACACTACCATACTTACAATAACCATAATACTAACAATAATAAAAATATGAACCATTGAAATTACAAAACTACTACAAAAAACTACTACTACTACAAACTACAAATACAACTACTTCTACTACCACTACCACTACCACTACTGCTACTATTACGACTAATAATAATTATAAAATCAAAACCAATCCTCATTCGTCGTCATCACCATCACAATCCACACACACGTGTGTGTGTGTGTGTGTGTGTGTGTGTGTGTGTGTGTGTGTGTGTGTGTGTGTGTGTGTGTGTGGCCTGTACCTTCAGTGACATAGTCTGTGTGTGTGTGTGTGTGTGTGTGTGTGTGTGTGTGTGTGTGTGTGTGTGTACCTTCAGTGACATAGTCTCTGTGTGTGTGTGTGTGTGTGTGTGTGTGTGTGTGTGTGTGTGTGTGTGTGTACCTTCAGTGACATAGTCTCTGTGTGTGTGTGTGTGTGTGTGTGTGTGTGTGTGTGTGTGTGTGTGGCCTGTACCTTCAGTGACATAGTCTCTGTGTGTGTGTGTGTGTGTGTGTGTGTGTGTGTGTGTGTGTGTGTGTGTGTGTGTGTGTGTGTGTGTGTACCTTCAGTGACATAGTCTCTGTGTGTGTGTGTGTGTGTGTGTGTGTGTGTGTGTGTGTGTGTGTGTGTGTGTGTGTACCTTCAGTGACATAGTCTCTGTGTGTGTGTGTGTGTGTGTGTGTGTGTGCGTGTGTGTGTGTGTACCTTCAGTGACATAGTCTCTGTGTGTGTGTGTGTGTGTGTGTGTGTGTACCTTCAGTGACATAGTCTCTGTGTGTGTGTGTGTGTGTGTGTGTGTGTGTGTGTGTGTGTGTGTGTGTACCTTCAGTGACATAGTCTCTGTGTGTGTGTGTGTGTGTGTGTGTGTGTGTGTGTGTGTGTGTGTACCTTCAGTGACATAGTCTCTGTGTGTGTGTGTGTGTGTGTGTGTGTGTGTGTGTGCGTGCGTGTGTGTGTGTGTGTACCTTCAGTGACATAGTCTCTCAGGAAGCTGTGGTTGATCTTTGGGCTCTCAGCGTCTTCGGCCATCTGAAGCGGAGTGAGCGCCGCCCGGCAGCACCTCCGTCCTGTCCCTGCTCGCTCTGCCCGCCCAGCCTCCACCCATGCTGCTCACGCCTAGCGGGGCGGCATGGAGCAAGGCATTCTGGGACCGTCGCCAGAGCCCACAGACACACAGAGACACAGAGAGAGAGAGAGAGGGAGGGGGGGAGAGGGGGAGAGAGAGAGAGAGAGAGAGGGGGGGGGGGGGGGGAGAGGTACAGAAAAGGGAAAAAGGGGGAGACATAGAGAGAGAAAAGGGGGAGAAAGAGAGAGGAAAGGAGAGAGAGAGAGAGAGAGAGAGAGGGGGGGAGAGGTACAGAAAAGGGAAAAAGGGGGAGACATAGAGAGAGAAAAGGGGGAGAAAGAGAGAGGAAAGGAGAGAGAGAGAGAGAGGTAAAGGTGAAGGAGGTGAGTGACAATATGAGGCAGAAGGTGGTGGAGGTCAAACAGGAGAGAGGAGGACGAGGTGGACGAACATTACATGCTGACAGTAGTATAATAGTATAACGACGGTAGTATTCAGGAAGGTTGAGGTAGAGATGACAGCGAAGAACTCCAAGCATGATCGAAACACACAGGGATGTATATTTGACAAAAAAAAGTGAATAGAGCATGTTTCTACATGTATGCAGTATGCAAGGAGAAGCGGAAACATAGATCCCAAAGGGGCTAATGCAGCACAGCAACAACAACAGCATGCATGGCCCACACAGGATGAAAGCTTCACACACCAGAGGCCTCCGTGTGTGGCTGAAGCAGCTCCCAGGGTGTGGTGGTTGTGGTGGACAGCCCTTCCCTCTACCCTCCAACACGCTGCCACGGCGCACAAGGACACACACTGCTGAGGCAGACAGTAGCCCCCGACGGAGCAGAAACCACGCCGGCACGGAGAGGGAGCTGAGAGCCAGGCCACGAGCACACACCTACCAGTCTGCCTGCTGCTGCTGCTGCTGCTGCTGCTGCTGCTGCTGCTGCTACTGCTACTGCTACTGCTGCTACTGCTGCTACTGCGTGAGTGTCCTCTGATGCAGTGGGCCTGAGGAAAGGGGAAGGGAAGGGCCTTCAATCAAGGAGGAAAGACAGAAGAGAAGGAAAATGCGAAGAAAAGAAGGTTGTGGTAGTGAGAGCAGAGCAGCAGATGGGAATGAAAAAGAGAGCGAGCGAGAGAGAGGAAAAAGAGGAGGATGGAGGGCTGATGCCTGCTGATGCTGTCGAAGTGGTTCTGCACAGCTTCCACTGTGTCATGGCAGCCTCCTCTTCCATTGGCCAATCACAGCACAGCACTGCCCGGATGGACCGCCCACTGCAGGCAGGGAGGGATGGTAAAACGTGGCCAACAGAGTGCGCTGTTGGACTGCATGTCCACACAGTCCACACACTGACGTTGTCAAATATGCTGTGAGCTGCTTCCATTTATGATACACATGACACATTTTATGAACCAAATCTAAGCTGCGGGTGAGTATGTGAGTAATTTTAAACCAAATAGAAAAATATGAAATTAAGAATCTCACTAATAAGCTTTTGGTTGATTCTGTACACTTTTTTTTTTTTTTACAATCGCGATGGGCTTGGAAAAAATATATGATTTGTTTGTTAGTTTGTTTTGATATATGTATTACATCACATTTTCATGCAGATAAATATGTAACACAACACTCAACCCTACATAATAACAGTTGCATCTAGGAAACTGTTTAATAACTAAATACCTATTTAGTAATAACTAGAGCGCTTTACTTTCTTCAGTAGGTAGAAACAGCTGACTGGTCAACCAAGTATTGTTTATTATGTAGCCTGATCCTCGGTTCTGGCAGTGAGATGTCAAAATAACAAGCATTTGAATATTTGTTCACGCTTCTAAAGGCTCATATTTATGTGTGGAAACTTCAAAGTGTGTACAAGTATGTTTTATTTAGTGCATAATCCAATGAAAATGTCCTGTTTTGGTTACCTTGGGACGAGCCCTGTCTCCGTAGGAAGTGGTTTCTCTTCCATGTTGGGTCAACATGTTCCTACAGTAACAAAGAACGGTTGTGCTCTGTTAAAAGTTGTTTTATATATTTGTTAGTACCAGCCAAGAAACACATGCAGCAAAAAAAAAAATGCACTTTAGTGCATTCAGCTTCGAAGGACTGAAAAAACATGAAAACAATACTTACATTTTCATCAACTACAAAAATGACACAAAGACAATTCAACTAAGTGGGCCTGGGGATGCAGGGCATCAATTGGGCGAGGGTCTTCCAAAAGCCTGGCATGAAAAATTGCTTTTTGATAGCAATTTTTTTTTTCCTAAGTAATTCATTTCATAAGTAATTATTATTTGGCTGAATAGGTTTGAGCCACTGACCTCTGTATGTAAAGATGCATTGGAGGCTCACCGTAACCTTACAGAAGGCACTAAATGATTTAGTTAGATTGCCCAAAACAGAAATACAGCTAATCGCGAGTTGACTGCTAATGCTGGAGCTCTAATTACCACGATAGTGATGTCTTTCTGCAAGAAAGGGAAATTAGGCTCACAAAAAATAAGAAAAAGGAAAGAGAAAAGAAGCCAACTGAGGGAAAACTGATTCCAAAGAAAGGTGAGCACAACCAATTGTTTAAGAACAGTTTAAGCTCATATCAGCAGTAAGCAAGACATCGAGCATTAAGCATAATTGCATTGTATAACATGAATTAATCAGCATTGTACCTAAAATGTCGTATGGCATATCTATCAAATAAATAACATACCATCAAAGCTTAACATCATGAAACACATGGCCCTTAGTTTCAGAAACAGTTGGATCAGTGGCAGATCCCTCAACATCTCCTGATGTTTCGTAGGAGGTGAGACAAGGTGAGCTTATTGTGGAAAGTAAAAGTTATTTTTAGCAATCATTTGTAGCACTTGCAGGGAGCAACTGAAAGCATCATAAATACACACATGACAATAGCAATGTTCCCTTAAGCATGATGCGCCGAGCTAACCTCATCGACCGCCCTAAAATAATTGTAGGCTACAGTGTGTTGAGAATGATCACACACACACACACACACACACACACACACACACACACACACACACACACACACACACACACACACATACACCTCTCTCTACATTCAATCAGAAATGAACCTCAGAAAGCATCTGTGTGATATTCTGGGAGTACTGTACCGAGACCAAATTGGAAAGACAAACTGATTAAGGCATGTGCTTTAACTTGGATAGTTGACCCCCCCCCCCATCCCCTCTGGATGTAAACACTCAATAACCCCCCATTGACTGTCAACTGCTCTGTGTTGTGCGGTTGTCTATTCAACAGAACGCAGTTGTGGAGAAATGTTTAAAACCGCTGAACTTCATGTGGTGTCTGGTGTCAGCAGGGAGCAGAGACGACGTCAAAGTCACAATTATAAAATGACTCACACATTCTGCACCTTGGACAATGGTCTCTGAAATACTTACCTTGCTATAAACATTGACAGTATCTCATTGACAGTGTATTACACCCTCATATTCCATTCATGGTATTTTATTTTTTGAGAATTTAGAACCTCTATGCTTGGCGTGGAACTGCATGATGCTTCATAGTTTTCATATGCCTTTTATATATTATTCCTTTGCCCAATTTTGTACCTAGAATCTCCTCACAGCATAGGATTGTTTGCCAGGGTTTGATTTCGTTTTGGTTTAGTATTATCCTCTATTCGGTTTTTATGCATTTTCCATTTGTCCTAATTAGTGGTTACCTCCCGACCTGTGGGCGGCAGCAGTGCGCCCGACGACCCGCTGCGTTCCCGTTAAGGTCCAGCGGCAGAAGAAGAAGAAGATCATTGACTGACGGACGGGAGGAAGAATATGACAGGGCGCGCAAAAAGAAAACCCAAATCGGTTAAGGTAACGGACCATTACTTTAACGTTCTCGCGGTGTTCAGACACGTACTTCCGAATGTATCCAGATGTAGAGACAGATGCGTGTTAAGTTCTATGGGAGCAAAAGTCTAGTGGTTTGAATGGGAGCCCCTAGCTGCTGCAGGGTAACCCAGCACTGTGCAACATGGCAGCGGTGGTCCTGGAACCGTCTGCTCCCCACCACGTCTGTCTGCTCCCCACCACGTCTGTCCGCTCCCCACCACGTCTGTCCGCTCCCCACCACGTCTGTCTGCTCCATGTCTGCTCCCCACCACGTCTGTCTGCTCCCCACCACGTCTGTCTGCTCCATGTCTACTCCCCACCACGTCTCCGTCGGCGTGTGGACACTTTGGAGAGGCGCAGCGCTGGTCCTCGTTCGGACTCCGTGCGTTTCGAAGTTTTTTTGTCCAGTGTTATAATAATAATCCAATACTGCAGCACGTCAAGCCAGCTGCTTGTTAACAAACTCGCCGAGGAGCTCTTGACAAGTCGCCACTCCGACGGACTAACGCAGTGGTGTGTTAACGTGAACACGGTCTCAGTGCGTCATTCATTCATTCATTCATTCATTATGCGAGTGATGCGTTCATCGCATGGTCACATGCGTTGTCAGGAGCGTCGTGTTGTAAGGATGTTCTCCGTAGCCCTCCTCCCTCTGCTGTGTGTTGAGACCTAATGAGGAGTTGTGTGTTGATAATGAGGAGTTGTGTGTTGATAATGAGGAGTTGTGTGTTGAGACCTAATGAGGAGTTGTGTGTTGATAATGAGGAGTTGTGTGTTGAGAGACCTAATGAGGAGTTGTGTGTGGAGAGACCTAATGAGGAGTTGTGTGTTGAGAGACCTAATGAGGAGTTGTGTGTTGAGAGACCTAATGAGGAGTTGTGTGTTGAGAGACCTAATGAGGAGTTGTGTGTTGAGACCTAATGAGGAGTTGTGTGTTGATAACGAGGAGTTGTGTGTTGATAACGAGGAGTTGTGTGTTGATAACGAGGAGTTGTGTTGTTGTGCAGGAGTCGGCGTCAGGTCCTGGTCCGCCGAAGAGACCCTGCAGCGACGGGTCCTCTCCGGTACCGGAGGCCAAGGTGAGCTCGGAGCTCCGCGAGCAGATCGTTCAACTGTACAAGCTGCAGATGCCAGAAGATCTCTACCATTTTTGGGACTTTTGTCAAGGCCTTTGTCCGGATGACCCCAGAGGTATGTTTTTATTAAATGTATAATCTTTCTACCTTCGATCTCTCACTATTTTTTACTATAGTAGGCTAACTAGTTGTATGTTTATACATAGAATAGCAATATTTCATCATTGTGTCATTTAGGTGAATAAAGTTAATATCTGTGGTTGTGTTTTGATGTTGTTTCCACTTTGCTGTAAGTGGATATTATTACTCTTTTGGTGTAATAATAGGACCCTGTTACTTGAGAGCTTTTTTCAACTATAATGGGAGCACAGCTGCATCGCTATGACGTAGTCGCGGTGCTGCTCTACATGTGACCTGTGTCACTATGACGTAGTCGCGGTGCTGCTCTACATGTGACCTGTGTCACTATGACGTAGTCGCGGTGCTGCTCTACATGTGACCTGTGTCACTATGACGTAGTCGCGGTGCTGCTCTACATGTGACCTGTGTCACTATGACGTAGTCGCGGTGCTGCTCTACATGTGACCTGTGTCACTGTGACGTAGTCGCGGTGCTGCTCTACATGTGACCTGTGTCACTATGACGTATCACTATGACTGTATCACTGCTCTACATGTGACCTGTGTCACTATGACGTATCACTATGACTGTATCACTGCTCTACATGTGACCTGTGTCACTATGACTGTATCACTGCTCTACATGTGACCTGTGCTGAACTCTGCAGATGCGCTGATGGACACGTTGGGTTTGCGGTTGGTCGGTCCGTTTGACGTTTTGGCCGGGGCGCATAAGAACGCCCCGAACCCTCAGCAGCACCTCCACCTGCACTGGAGGTACTTCTACGACCCCCCCGAGTTCCACAGCATCCTGCGGGGCTGTGCGGTCACCCAGCACCACATGGGCTACTACAGGTACACACCGCCGGCACGGGCTGCAGCTCCTACAGCCGTATATGTTGGGATAACGTCACAGGAGGATTTTATTCTTGACTATTAAACTAATATAAAAATGTATATCTTAACAGTGGAACAAAAAAAAAAACGATGTCAATAATACTTTGTTCAGTAAATATAAAATTATTGCTTGTTTTTTGTTAGTTATTAAAAGATTGTGTCGCTTTGTTCATTCCATCGTGTTTTTCACTGTAGTGTTTTGCGATGGTGTTTTGTGTCGAGTGCTAAATGAACCCACTGGGAGGCAGCGTTGCCCCCCCCCCCCCGTCTCCCACTGACCTTGCAGTGATCATTTTGCCTTAAGGCGGCGTTAGAACTTTTTGCTCAGCCACTGCTTGTGTTTCCATATGAGGTGGTCTGCGAAAGTTGTTGACAATTTAGTGGTTACACCTCAAGTCAAAAGTTGGGCACCACTGGCTTAGAGCAGACGTAAGCATTCGGCTATCTGAAGCTCCATTAGATATGCCAGGATCGCTATACATTAATTATGTCTCACTTTCTATTTTTTTTCTTTTTTTATGAACCAATTAGAGACACTCCTGACTCTCTTCCTTCGTTCGTTGGGGAAAATGAAGCCAAGAAGGGCTGTGGCATATCACAGCTGGGAGACAACGTCTTCGCTGCTGTCCTGTGAGTTAACACCGTCTGTGTTCTGGGGGCGTTTCGACTCCCTACTATCTCTCACGTACAACATCCTCTACTACAGAGTGCTGGTCTTCTTTCCTCTGCTGATTCTGCTGTTGTGCTCCGTGTCCACCTCAGCCTGTTCCTGCTGAGGAAGAGGAGAGAGAGGGGCGCGCAGAAAGGGAAAGGGGAGTCCTTGGAGAACCTGGAGAGCAAGTTGAGGAGCAAGGCCGAGTCTCTGGGCCTCTCGCTGGAGCAGAGAACCAAAGACATGAAGCTGAGGGACAAGAAGGTAGTGAGCCCGGCGGGCCGGAGGGAAGAGGAGTTATGGAGAGATGAAACCTCTTTATTTTAGGATGGTTGTGATGAGTTATGGAGAGATGAAACCTCTTTATTTTAGGATGGTTGTGATGAGTTATGGAGAGATGAAACCTCTTTATTTTAGGATGGTTGTGATGAGTTATGGAGAGATGAAACCTCTTTATTTTAGGACGGCTGTGATGAGTTATGGAGAGATGAAACCTCTTTATTTTAGGATGGTTGTGATGAGTTATGGAGAGATGAAACCTCTTTATTTTCGGACGGTTGTGATGCACTAAGCACTTTTCAGCAGTACATTTACATGTGTTTTCTACATATTTAAAAGAGAGACTCTGCCCGTCGGTTAATGTACATTTGGGGTCGGGAATGCTTCATTGCTACCTTTTGTACGCATTAACGTGACATGAAAATAGAAATGAGTCAGCTCTGCGATTCTTCACGTTGTGTCTCTGGATCGTGACGTTCGTGGATAGCCATGTGTTGTACATATCGTATTTGTACTAGATGTTATTATTTTTTATTTGATGGCC
The DNA here is from genome assembly GCF_964030765.1 of Micromesistius poutassou. Classification (NCBI taxonomy): domain Eukaryota; kingdom Metazoa; phylum Chordata; class Actinopteri; order Gadiformes; family Gadidae; genus Micromesistius; species Micromesistius poutassou. Next base: position 22,957,006 of record NC_140273.1, on the reverse strand, counting down.
CATATCTCAACCCCCACTATCTCATACATACGTTTATGTATCCCTGTAACTTGGATCTCCAAAAATTTCGGGAGCGATTCGCCAATAGGGGGCAGTGTAATTTCCGGACACATTGAAACACTCGATTGCTGAAGATTCTTAAACTTGGTATAGGCCTTATTTTGCATGCTGAACATTTTAGTCTGTTCGACCCATAATGTCCGTCGGGATAGATTTTGCACAAATCTAACTTTTGCATTATTCAATCCATTACAATTCCACTTCAAATCCCCTTAAGAAGTCGTAGAACTTCTTTTGAAAAATTTTGGCTCGATATCTCAGTGCAGCCTGTGCCAATTTGAATAAATACTAGTGCAAATAAACACCATTTGCTCTTGAGCCATGACTCATTTGGGGACACTTAAGTAATGCCCTCTACTGAAATGGGAATTGTCAGAAAAGGGTGGTCGCTGGGGGAGGGGACTGCGTGTGAATACCTTTCGTGACTGCTAGCAGTCCTAGTTTCCGTTAATTAAGTTAGAAATATGGAACACATTCACGCTCCGAATTAAAATGATCTGACGTGGGTAACTTAAGACTCCACTGCGTGTAGCCAGTGTCATTTGCAATGGGTGAATTACTAAGTACCCTGCATTAAACAATAGCCCCCTAAAACGTGACTATACCAGACGATGGATATAACATTAACATGGCTGTTTAGAAGAGTATCCCACTAGCTATTCAACAGGTAAAAAACAAGGTGTCCTCGTTGCGTATTGGACCTTGTATTCCATCAGAGGGTTTTCAGATTTCTTGCATCCCTACTTGTGCTGTTGGTTTTTTTTCAGCAGCAAACTGCTGCTGCAAATATTTACATGACAAAAACCCTGTGTACATAGAGATGTAGATCTAAACACAACCCGCAGCATCATCTGTTTTTCTTATTGTTGAGATCACTTATTTAACAACTGGGCACGCGTAAGATTCCAAATATAGTGCTCCTGTGGTTCTGGTCAATAAAGGAGGACAGAAGCTTAACAACACACATCTCAACCACATCCCTCCTACAGATAGTGTGTATATATATATATATATATATATATATATATATATATATATATATAGTACTGCTGCTGCTCACCTTTAACCCTGTGTTCTGTTGACCCGAGGTTGTGACCAAGACATTCCACGGAGCTGGTATTGTGGTTCCCGTAGACAAGAACGATGTTGGATACAGAGAACTGCCCGAGACAGACGGTGAGTCCAGGCCCACTGGCCTCAGAGCAGGTGTCTAAACTCTAAACTGTACACCACCCATCTGGTATCTGCAACCCCAGAATGAACGCAGCGTTCATTTTAACGTTACTTGAAGGAAGGGTATGCAATGGAGAAAGCAGCTAGTTAACTCCATTTTTAAAGTATCCAACCAAAATAATCCCACTCCTCCCTTTCAAGCCCCCCTAAAAAGGACTTCTTTCAAAGGGACAGCTTTTATTTATTTCAGGGGACTAATCATTTCATAATGCCACATTTATTTCCAAGCCTCGTGTTATATATTTGTAACTGAGTGGGGCAGCGTTAGACCAAAGAAACAGCACCAGAGCCGCTCTGACCACTAGAAACGTTACGGTTTCTGCTGTATTCGTTCATTCAGTGCTGCTCTGTTGCTTTGGTCTGCTCATTTGAATATGAAAAAGGTAAAAATGGTGGATAAACAATATCATTTAAATATCCCAGGTAAATCTGGCATTTTACATAGTGTACGATAATAACTCTGTGCGTCTACTGGGAGTATTGGGTCTGTCCAACGCGTCGCGTCCCACAGTCTGGTGCTCCTCTCATCTGGAGAGGCAGAGTCGGTAGATGTTGGGCGATCCGTTCCACCTCCTCTCCTCTTCTCTGTTGCTCCTCCAGCCGGCATGAAGAAGATCTGCAAGGCCATCGCCGAGGCCCGCAGCGACGAGGACCGGGTGAAGGCCTTCGGCCCGCTGCAGGAGATGATCACCTTCGTCCAGTTTGCCAACGACGAGTGTGACTACGGCATGGGCTACGAGCTGGGCATGGACCTGTTCTGCTACGGCTCGCACGTGAGATGACCCGCCGCCGCCGCCGCCGCATCGTCATGGCGACGCTATTGAGACACTAATGAGACGTTCTGAGGCTCTTACTTTAAGAGATGAAGCCGCTCGTCAGTCTGAGGGTTATCTGCTCAGTAGCATGTGACACCGCGTCAGCCTGTCCCATCGTAGGACTTCACCCGTCACACGCTAGAGTTGGGAAAATTCATAATCTTACCAGCTGTAGTCGATTATGTTTATTGATACAAGGGCGTGGGGGGGGGGTCTGTATTAGGGGGCTCTCCTAATATAACAGAGTTTCTAATAGGCCTGGGTGATATGGCTGAAAGACATATCACGATATAACTTCATCAAATTCATCGATATCGATGACTACTGATCATTTTAATGACCTAAAAAGACTAGGAATTACCGTGCTGGATGTAAACACTTCTGGTTAACACTTAACATGACCATCCACTGTTCTTCATTGATCAATACTCCAATGTCGATACGACAATGAAAAACACTCTAATGTAGTAAAAAGTACGGAACCGTGTTTGAGTAACAAACCCAGCTGCTAGATTCGGAGGTCCAGTCTCTTATCGATACATATTGAACATGTATTTTATCGATATCGATCAAAAGTCTATCACAATACGATAATTTATTGTTTTATTGCCCAGGCCTAGTTTCTAATTGCTATTATTTTATTAATCTTCGGACACAGAGGTATTGTTGTATAATCTTATGAGTTCAGCCTAGTGACGGCGTTGTGGATGCGTTCTCCCGTTGTGTCCAACAGTATTTCTACAAGGTGATCCGCCAGCTGCTGCCCATGGCCTACACCCTGCTGAAGAGGAACCTGTTCGCCGAGATCCTGGAGGCACACCTCACCAGCCGTTCCCATGACAACCTGGATCAGCTGGCCGCCCAGTAGCCTCCGCGCGTTCCACTGGTGTTGAGCTTTCCGTTCCTTTGTTTTTTTTCTTTCCCAATGCTGTTGGCATTGGTGGTGCTGCCTTTGTCCTGCCAACTGAATTGTCTTGTTTGTGAAAAGTAGCTGTTAAATAAAGTATTCATTTTATATTTTTAAAATGCTCTTGATTTTTAAGCTTTATTGAGTTTCGTGAGTTAGCGGTCATATGTTCTATTCATGAACGACGTTCGGAGTCCAAGTTGTTGACGTGGGGGCCTCATTTTAAACAAAGGCTTTTAGTTAGACGAAATGGAGGGCAGTGAATGGAAATAAAATTAGTCATTTGGGAACCTGTATGTTTTACCAACTTAAACTATGAATTAATATATTGAACACACCCCCTGAGATCAACCTTTAAATTAGTAAACGTCTGCACCCGGCAAGACAAATTAACATGATGGTAAGTTGCACCTACTTATAGCCCCACTTTTTAACTTGTAATTGAGTACATATGTTGGGTGTGTAACAGTGGGTAGGCCTGATGATGCCAGCACCGTGTCTGACCACGTGGACCAGGCGCTTCCACCCATCAGCCCAGAGGTTTAACCCGCTGGTTTAGGAAGAGGCCGCCAAATCGGCCCTATCTATATTCTGTGTTGTTTCTGATACCTAGCCACAACTTCAGCTAATTCCATCCATGACTTTAAATGTATATTAAATACTGGATTTAGAACAAAGTTAGGGTAAATCTAGGCAATCGGAAGAATCACCAGTCTACACAACATATCCTGGTTAAATCTTTGTATCCCATAAACTATATAAACATATTTAACGGCTTATCTTCTCAATGAGTGACAAACAAACAGTCCAAATTTACAACGGCAGAAAAATGATATTTGAACCATGGATATCAGATTATTAGGGTGTAGGTTGTGCTTCAACACCAGGGCGACCACTCCGAATCATTACCTAACTTCTGGGGATCTCCAAATGAGATGAAAAAGCAACAATCCTGTTAGCAATCATTTTTCACCCACTGCACACGTAAAACACCGTCAAACCCATTCTGGGGAGTCCATGAGGACCCCCCCTTTTGTTTTGTAAAAGCACAATTTGAAAATACATAAGTCAATACTAGGATCAAAATCACTGCACCCTTTTGTTTTTTTTTAGTAGGATGACTAGACCATTTAAGCCGTAGATGGGGGGGTGTACATTTTCATTATTATTGGGGGGTCATGTCTCCCTGTGTCCAGGCTAGGGTTAGTAATAAACATACAACGATGGCTGAGATCCCTTGTTATCGGTGAAGTCCTGTCAGCAACACATCCCGGATCATAAGAGGTAAGAGGCGGGCTGGGCTGCACAGGGATGGGAGGAGGAGGGCGTTGCACTGCGTTGTCCATCTCCTGACAAGCCCATCCCAGAAATGCGTAATATGTGTGTGTGTGTGTGTGTTATGATATGGAAACAGTGTGTTAGTTAGACCCTTGACTAAAGAGGGGCCTACCTGTTCAAGCTAGAGCTGTCTACGGCAAAGCATGGGCTACAGGCTGTCAACTGATCTAACTAGCTTGTTCCACAGCGGACCACCTGCTATAAGACTGCTGCAGAGCCGCTAGGAGGGGAGGGGTGCGCTGGCTCCTGCGGAGGTTCTGCTACGTACAGGTTAGATAGAGAGCTGCTCGGCCAACAATCTTGGCTTCATATTTTGTTTCAGATTGTCTCAACAAAATGAACGCTGCGGAATGATCCCGGGCCATACCAAGCCCCGAGGACTGTGAGTGAAGCCCATTTCAACCCGGGCAAGAGGACCGACACACAGCGCGTCTCGCCTGCCACCTTTCCCCGGGACTGAATGTCGAGAAGCTCCGAGGAAAGTCACGGTCGGGGCGGTGGCTCCGAACGAGACTTGAAGATGGCCTCTTCTAACAACACGACCCCCGAGGGAGGACCGCCGCCGCTCCACCAGAACCGTATCCGACAGGTCAGTGTGTTTCAGTACATTGCAGGTCTAGCTAGCCGTGCGTCGGCTGCTGGAGTCGCGGTAGACGGCATGCAGCAGAGCAGCTGCCGATGCTGCGCCGTGGATAGGCGTTGTCCTAGCTACCACATCAGTACCACTGCCCCCAAAATTAGTACTGACATGCTCGACATTATAATTTTTTAAATCGCAAAAAAATAAAGATAGCTCTTCAGTAGACAAAGAAATACCCCCGATGAATTATTAAGGGCGACGACGACTTGAGGGCAGTGTGACGGGGTGACTAAAGCGGTTCAAGGTGTGTGCATCAAAGCGCCCAGTCCTCAAAATAAACAGCAGCGTGTGACCAGACTATACAGTGCCAAGCGCGGGTCCACGATGCACCAGTCGGACTGTATAGTTGAACATAACGTCTTCAACCAAGCGATCCTGCTTTCCCTGATCTGAAGTTAAGCCATCGCTCGTCCGCATATCAATCATCCGTTAGGTCTTTTATGGATCGGGGTAGGCTTCCCCTCCACACCGCCATATATTAATTCAATGCAGTGTATGTGTTGTGAGTGAGTGATAGAGTAGGTCATAACGTTCCAGGCTGCATCAGGTTGTGTTGTGACCCCGGCGTGTGTCAGTTGGATAACCAACCCAACCCATTTAATTTCCTTTGTGTAAGAACCTGGTCGTGTTAGCTACTCGATAACTTTCAGCATGGATGACTTCGCTCACATTAGGCCTGACAGCTTGGTGATAATGAATGTGTAGTTAGATTGTATGTTATTTTTGGAGTCATTACTGGCTATCTAGAGCAGTGTTTTGCAATGTTTTGGGGCCAAGGCACACAACAATACAAACCCAGAAATGCAAGAGCATGATTCTGATGAATCTCAAACACATTATTACCAGGTCATATTATTCATTAGGTTATTAACAATTTTCCCTATATTTCAGACACAGATGACAAAAAGTATCACATCGATACAGGTCCATTAAAGCTCTTCCATTATTTGTCAAATATTACAAATATTATTATATACCTTATTTTACATTATTATTAAGGACTGTGACTGTTTAAGATGAAACTGTAAGGTTAACTCTTATAGTTTATTTTCATACAAGGTAACATGATATTATCAGGCTAAAAACGATTAGGATGTTTTGAACAGGACTATAAGAATGTAATGATGTTCATCATGGTCTTGGCGTGTTGGTTCCATTTGGTTCACATTTCCAACATATGTCCAGTGAAGGATAAAAAAGAGGGTGGAAGTCTGCTTCCTGTCTGAATGCACTCGCAGGCTTATTAGATTTCGGTAATGGACTATAGTGCTGCTTGCACACGGACTCACTAACTCTCTCGCACTTGCACACACATGAAGGCACATTCAGATAAACACATGCACAATCACACACACACACACACACACACACACACACACACACACACACACCTGCTCCTATAATAAGACACTTACTTCAAAAAGGAGAATGAACCAGAGCGAGAGAGAGAAAACCATTGAGCATTGTGATGGCAGAGCATGTAGGTCTAAAAATACAGACTCATCCTAGAGCGATCGTCCTGAGGAAACGTGGCTCGGTCCCAATAACAAGTGGCCGGGCCGGGCTGCTCCATCCAGTATATTCCCTCAGCCTGCCCGAGTCACTGGTCTGGAACCAGTGCTCTGGTCCACCCCCTTCCTCTGGTTAGGGGCTCTATATTGACTATATCAATCCATCTGCCTATCTATCACTCTATCACTCTATCACTCTATCTATCTATCACTCTATCTATCTATATCTATCTATCTATCTATCTATCTATCTATCTATCTATCTTTCTATCTATCTATCTATCTATCTATCTATCTATCTATCTATCTATCTATCTATCTATCTATCTATCTATCTATCTATCTCTCTCTCTCTCTCTCTCTCTCTCTCTCTCTCTCTCTCTCCCGCTTTGTCTTGTCTCTCTGTCTCTATCTTATGTCTCTTTCTCCTCTGGTTATTTTGACGGGCTGGTCTATTGAAGCTGCAGGATCACTGCAGACAGACAGGAGAATTCAACAGACAAACAGACATGTGAGCGCAAAAAGGCACAAGCAAAGGCAGACAGACAGGTTACACGGTCTCCCTGAGAGCACTCTACAGTCAGTCAGGTTAATGCTTATCAACAAACAGTTGAGTGGTTTCAGGTCAACCACTCCAGTACTTACCTCTCATTATAACAAGTAGCTCAAATGTTGTTGTTGAGCAACCATCAGAGGGCTGTCTTTGTGGTTGAGTCCATCTCTGTCCTCTGGATGAGACCGGATGACATCACCTGCTACTGCGCTGTACAGCCACCATGCATTATTTATTACATTATTTATTATTATAGTCCCCAGTAGAACCTGTCACACAATTATACGCAATAATACACAATAATAATACATAGGGCATTTGTATCAACTGTGAATACCAGAACCAGTGTTTCACTAGAACACGTTTCCTTTTTGTGTCATTTTGAGTTATATAGACATAGGTATTTGATACAATTGATTTATTGTATATTATTTTTTTTACACATTTAAAATCTTAAGTTAAAATGTTATTTAGAGGTGGGAGGGGGGCAGATTGCAGCCACATTTCTGAGAAAAAATATTTAGTCAGTAACTAATGGTGTGTTCCACATGCATCGTGCAACCACCCACATGGCTTGACAAGTGGGAAACCTCCGCTTTCTTGCGTCGTTTGACCGAGGCACGCCCCCTTTCGGCGTTCCCACCCGGTGCTCCTGAGTTCAGCGATGATCACCGTACAGCTCGACAAACAAAGACGTCTGCGCCCGTCATGAGATGTATTTTCTTTGTATTTGTACGACGTTGTTCGTTTTAATGTCCGTTTTAAATGCTCTTACACACTTGATTACATTGCTGCATTAATCTGGACACCAATATTTTGCATTACACGGTCCTGGTGTGCGTGCAATACAATGTAAAGTTGTGTTGTTTGTTTTGGAGCTGGTTTGCTAAAGAGGCTAAGGTAGCTAACAATAACAACGACTAGCCGATGACGGACTCGTCGTGCGGCGATGCCCACAAAGACCAACGGGAACGCTGTGAGCGCTGCAAGCCAGGAAATGACGTCCCAAGAGCAACTGGGTGGTGGGTGGTGTGGGCTGCATCTGGAACACACCATTACGTACGCAACTCCTTTCATTTCTGTGTCAGCACGCGCTAGATATTGTTTATAAATATTAATTATATCAATTATAAATTCCAAAACTTTCCTCCTTGAACCGAACTTTGGTGCATTTAGTGATCGACTTGTAAACAATAATAACAGTAAACATGGACCTAGCGGTAAGGCACAGAGTTGTAAACAATAATAACAGTAAACATGGACCTAGCGGTAAGGCACAGAGTTGTAAACAATAACAACAGTAAACATGGACCTAGCGGTAAGGCACAGAGTTGTAAACAATATTTACACTCCCTGTACGCTGGCTAAGTTGTTGATGCTTCTTTTTCTGTATATGGACACTAGCTCTGCTGCTGCAGAGGTCTGGTGCTATTGTAAGAAATATTAGTGGTATTTAGAAGTAGTGGTATTAGTGGTATTTCCAGTATTTGTCCAGTATGGGTTTGAGTCCAGTATGAGTCCAGTATGGGTATGAGTCCAGTATGAGTCCAGTATGTCGGCATGGTAATACATGGACTTGCTGTCATTTTCAGACACTCATGAATTTTAATTTGTGGGGGCCCAGTTGCAGTGGAACCCCCCCCCCCCTGTTGATTGGACACTATCTCCTCTGTTATGTTTAAATAATCATAGTATAGACAGTACACGTGTCTACTGCCTACATGTTCCAGGGGCGTCCATTCCGGTTCTGCTTCATAGCGATACATATAGTATTCTTATATAGTACATAATGGTAGATGGAGATATATTGCTGTTGTTGTTGTTTTGAATATGCAGCTTACTTAACTTCATGGGCAAATGCAGTTAGAAAAGCATGATGGAAGTATATTAATAATTAATCAGTAAAACCTAATGTAGTTCCAAGGCTGAATCAGCAGTTTCCCTGGAGACCTTTCAGAGAACAGTTATATGAAACGCGGACAAATGGATTTATATTGCACAAATCTAGTACATTGTAGTTCATCTAGGATTCATTCTATCGTGTTCTCAAGAGCAATCTGTGCAGATAGAAAAGGTTGGAATCTCAAGTCAATATCCTTGAGCAGTCTCACGCCGTAAGGACAGGGGATTTAGACTGGTGCATTTAGATGTTAATTATTCATTATTGCTTCATAATCCTGTTTCCCGTTAGAGGAAAACAGGGAGGCCAGGAGATCAATGGACTTCTGAGAAACAACTTGAACATAAATACCCTCCGTCGCCCATCTCCTCCAGCACTGCTCCTCCCCGCCCCGCCCACCCTCGTCTTCCACTAGTTCCGTTGCCTTTCTATCTTGTTTGAACTGCTTAACTCATGCGTTTCCACAAAGGAACCTATCAAAGCTTGGTAATTCTATTATGTGTGTGTGTGTGTGTGATTGGTTAATAACACGAGGGTATCAAATAGCCTTCTTCTGCTTTCACCTCTTCATTTCATTGCATACTCATGTATGCCAAAAACGCTGTTGATTTGATATTTTGCATTGAATCGAATCCAAATGATCTTGCGTTGACCTCTCCATGTTACCACCTCAATAACGCCTACAGCAGTCTTTTTTTTTTTTTTACTTGTTCTTCTTGGGAATACGTAATCTGTGTGTTCATCTAAAAGTATTATGCTTGAATACATTTTTTTTTAAATTTGACACTTTTCTAGATTCTTCGTTGTACAGTATTCTTCCATGTAAAGGGTCAGGAGAGACTCCCTAGTCACTCTAGCGTTGATGTAGGCTGATGTGAGTTTCCCTCTCCTCTCTCTCCCCCAGTGTCACTCAGCGTTACTGCTGTGGCTGACTGGGCTCGAGGTCACGAGCTTCGTTATTAGATTCGTGTTCAGCTGGGAGGTCATTCTAGGGCTTGTTAGCCACGTCTCAACCTATAGTACCGTCTCTGTGTCTCTTAGCTGTCACGTGGTGCAATTGTAATACTAATAAAGAAGCGTGTCTTACTGTGAAGCTGTATGCAGTGAAGTGTGACTTCATGTGGAAGATGTGTAATTTGAGGCTTTTCTAGACATGGATCATCTAGGCCGTTCCGTCTGACTCTCTTCACAGCGTCCGTCTTTAGTTTGGCAACACTGTGTAGACCGCTGCATTATTTGTTCTCTGAAGAAATTCACTTTTGATCTTCCGGTCTTTCTCATACCTGCTGATGTTAGCATGGGTCCATATTCCACACACACAGTGTGTGTGGAATATGGACACACTGAGAGACCATCTAAATGTGTTCATAATTATGATAAATGATGTAAAGATGTCATAATCACTCTATGTCTTTAAGACAAAACTTAAAAAGCAATTTCTGTCTTATGTCTAAAGGTCACTGGACACACTGAGAGACCTTCTAAATATGTCTAGATATGTCCAATGTTCCACTGGACATGCTATACTAACATGAGGCCACCTGCTGTGATTTCTGTCGGTCGTAACTTCTAGTGTTTCCCTACCGTGGTTTGGGGGGTGGGGGGTGGGGGGGGGCGGTGGGGGGTGACGCAGCAGTATCCATTTGGATACTGCGGCGATACCCGGGGCTTGTGTACTGTATTTTTGTTTGTGTTTTGTTTTTGTTGTGTTTCCTGTCTACCCTGCGTATTATTTTTCTGTCTCAGGTTTCCCCGCTGACAAGCAGCTCGTTGCAGCTTTTTTGGGTTATTTTCCTATTTCATATCCTGATTCCAAATGGGATGTATAATTATACAAGTATGATTGCAAGATATGAATAAAAACACATCGTATCGTATCGTATCGTAATCACAGAATGTTCCTGTTTTTGAACTCAATACAGTAGAATAAGATGAGGGCAGCTGCCAGTGATGCTGTGTGACAGGGACTATTCCTACAGTGGGAGGGCCCCAGTAAGGGCCCCACTCTGTGTTGTTCATTTTCCAGCCTTCCCATCGCTCTTAATCTCACCCTATTACCGGGAATGCTGTGCTGACGTCATGTCTTCCCCTGGGACACAGGCAGGAACGCTGTACGTCACTGCTGACACTCGCATACAGTTTGGTGCAGCAGCAGTCGATTTTGGGATCAGGGAATATGGAAAAAAAAACCATAAAGAACGTTTTGAAGTTTGTATCACACTATCTCATAAAAAGGGTAATGTCAAAGAACCCTAATGAGGATCAGCGTAGGAGGGAATATTACATGTAATCAGGAGTGTTTCAACGTCAGCCAGTTTGATACACAGGGCATTTGTATCAACTGTAAACGTTTCCTTTTTGTGTCATTTGGAGTTATATAGACATAGGTATTTGATACAAGTGATTTATGGTATATAATTTTTTACAAACCTAAAATCTTAAGTTAAAATCACATGTGTTATTTAGAGGTGGGAGGGGGGAGGTCTCAGTTAGCCTACATCTTAATGACAGGTCCGACTTGCAAGCGGCTCGTGAATCTAATTTAGTACGGGCTTGCGGGGGAAGTGTATTATGAATTTTCCCGTCGCTGACTCTGCATTTCCTGACCTCTAAGTCCGCCTCGTTTCCTCTGAGAAAGGTGCAGGCTGGCACTCGGTGCACCGCCCAAAGGCCCACAGCGGGCGTCACACGCGGGACGAGGCCGCTCTGCCTGCTCACGGCTGAACTCTGCTGCGTATCCGCTGCGGTGTCTTCTACGCCGCGCGCCGCACGGCCAGAAGGTCAGGCCTTCACTGAGTCATCTCGCTGGCACGCAGCCGCCTTTCAGAAGTGACTCCTTCAGAGGACGCCGTGGACGGTGGTCTCGTGTGTGTGTGTGTGGCGGTCTGCTGTGTCTCTTCTGCGGCCACGTGGCGAACATGTAAATGCATACTAATAAATAAACACGTCTTACTGCGAAGCTGTGTGCAGTGAAGCGTGACTTTGTGTGGAAGATGTGTCATTTGAGGCTTTTCTAGACGTGGATCATCTAGGCTCTTTTATTGAAGAGTCTGACTCTCTTCTCGGCGTCCGTCTGTAGTTTGGCGACACTCGTCTTTAGTTTAGGCCGCTGCATTATTTGTTCTCTGAAGAAATTCATTGACTTTATTTACTGAGTCATCTCGCTGGCACACAGCCGCCTTTCAGAAGTGAATGTTTCGGATGACATAGTGGATAGTGGTGTGTGTGTGTGTGTGTGTGTGTGTGTGTGTTTGTGTGTGTTAGTGGGACAGGGATAAAAAAAAAAAATGAGGGATACATTTCTCTTGTGTTTTGTCTTTCTTGTTGTGTGTGTGTGTGTGTGTGTCTCTCTCTCTCTCTCTCTCTCTCTCTCTCTCTCTCTCTCTCTCTCCGTTGAGACGTATCATCCTGCTATATCAAGGTTCTCCAAACTCCATGGCTCTACCTTGTCAGCCCCCCCTCCACCCCTGGGATTGTGGTGAAATCATTATCTGGGCGTGGTCCCATCTGTTATATGCAGTCCAGTCCAGGGGCTATTAGATTAGCCTCTACCTAATATGGGTAACGTAGACTTAGGTCTGCACATTTGTTTGTTTGTGCGTGTGCGCGCGTGTGTGCGTGCGTGTGTGGCATTTTCTAAACGTCAAAATGGTCACACCACTGACATTTAAATGCTATAAAAGTCCAACAGTGAATCCCGGTGATATAAGCTAAGCTGCCACATGAATAACTGCAGGACATCCATATTTGATCAATTAACCTGTGCAAATTTAAGAATTTCATAAATAAACATTGATGTTTGAGTCCAAATGAAAACACATAATCTTCCTTCAGGCTTTATAGTAGCCTACTTCCTTGTTTTCGTTCAAAAATAAATTCTGTGTGTGTGTGTGTGAGTGTGCGTGTGTGTGTGTGATCTATGTGTATGTTTACAGTGTGTTGGTGTGGGTCTGTGTGTGTTGTACGTGGTGGTATTTGTACAGTCCCTGCCTGAGGAGGGCTCAGGTACTGTCTGGGTACTGTGTGTGTTGTACGTGGTGGTAGTACTGTCTGGGTACTGTGTGTGTTGTATGTGGTGGTAGTACTGTCTGGGTACTCTGTCTGTGTGTGTGTGTGTGGGTTTTTGTGTGTGAGTGTTTTAATGAACTCCTCATGCTTGCTAAAGCGTCCTTGGACCTCAATGTCGTTCTCTGCCGACACACTAGGCCAGCAATGACCTCATGCAATTTAATTCAATATTTTTTGTTTTATGGATTTCTTTTTTGGACAGTATAACGGCCTACTTTTCTAACCGGTGGCAAACATTTTGTAAGTGAAGGTCTGCATTGCAGTACATTCTTTACCTTTATCCAAGCTGTTAAGTATTTGGACTTCATTTTGTGATTGTAAAGGCCCAGTTAGGAGATTAAGCTTGAGAAGGATTGTTAGGGAGCGAGTGCGTTTGTTCTTCATTTACCGGTCTAGCTCTATAGTGGTCTAAGAATAATCAATGAATTCACATTTTCAGGGCCTTGACCCGCAAACCCTGTTTGTACGTACATGACATCAATCCTATCGCCCTGAGCCGTTACAAATGTGAACAACACATCCCATCGCCTTCAGCTCAGAAAACAACAGTAAGAAGGTCGTTAGTGATCTTAACACGGCCGTTAATTGATCTGGTCACTTTACAGCTACATGGGATCTTTGGTTTGAGTGCTACCCTACCCTTAGCCCTCTCCCAACACCCCTCCCATCTCCCACACGCTCTGCTTAAAGGAGAGGCTCTAAGCGCTCCCCGCAGTGTGTCTGGCTGCTCGGGACAGGCCCAGAGATCTGCAGCATCATCTTGGACAGAGGGAGTGCGTTTGCCAGTAGCATCGCATTACATTACATCACAGAATGTACCTAAACACCGGACTGGAGCGGCCGTGTGGCCGACCACACGGCAGTAGTTTTATTTATATATTTTTATTTTTTTGTTGTTGTTGGTGACAATCCAACCTCTAAACCGCTCCCCTTCACTGTCTTCATTAAACAATCCGCAATAAAAGAGATCCAAAATGGATATGACAAAATACAAACTACAACTTAATTAGTAGTATTAATAATTAGTTAGTATTAACTAATTAACTAAATGAAAATGAACCAAACATATTGTCATAGTGGGATATCTATTCTCTCCCTCCCTTTGAATTGTGAAATGTTGTTTATTTTGAGCTGTTTTTCCTCACCTGGCTCCTGCCCCTATAACCCGTACATAGGTGGGCTCTACAGTAAGTTATATTAACACAGCGTAGTACATCAGGGCGCTACAGGGCCCTGGAGGGGGACTAGAACCGCCCACCTCCCTTTGTTTTTTGGCCCAGTCCATTATAAGAGTGACGTTACACTCTCTCTCTCTCTCTCTCTCTCTCTCTCTCTCTCTTGCTCTCTCTCTCTCTCTCTCTCTCTCTCTTGCTCTCTCTCTCTCTCTTCTCTCTCTCTTGCTCTCTCTCTCTCTCTCTCTCCCTCTAATTTGATTTAGTTAGCCTAAGGAAAGGTCTGTACAGATATCAAATGTCTAATCCTCTGGGTTAGGACAGCAGGGTGGGTGGGGCAGGTGGAGCGGTTGAGAGACAGATGAAATGTATATAGTAATTATTTGATAGTCTTCTGAATATCTTTCTACTTCTAACTTGACAATGGACAATTATTGTTTCACTATGATGACTATGCAGTTGGCAGATGTTATCACGGAGCAGTTCTGCTCGTGGTCCCTGGAAGCTGATTGGTGGGGATCAAATCTCCTAACCTTTATTCCACCTTTACCTAACGGTCCCATGACGTGCCACCAGGTGTGGTGTGATTAGCCGTTTACAAGCCGTTTTGAAAATGTGTCTCTTATGACATCACAGGTGGGCGTGTCCACCTTGACGTGTGCTGGATAGATCAGTCCACCAGCCTACCCAGTGGACCGTAGCGACCGTTGCTCATCTGTCCGTCACACATCTAGGTGGACACGCCCACCTGTGATGTCATAAGGGGCTGATTTTCTAAACGGCTTGTAACGGCTAATCACACTCACACCTGGTGGCACGTCATGGGACCTTTAACCTTTGTGGAAAACGTCATGGGGTCAAGGAGAGATGGAAAGGTGCTTCCTTTCGAACATAGGAAAAGACTGCACTGTTTAAAATGAATTCGACCGACGTGATTGAGCGACGGCGGGTATTGCTGACCTCTAGTGTCTCTAGCGTGGAACTACAATTAACTACAACAAGCGCTCTTTTGATCCATACGTTCTTGAAATATTGATTTCAATCAGGTTATCGCCTACCGTGAGAATCACGTCGTACTTGGCCAACGGGAATATTTGAGGCCAAAAAAAAAGGCTAAACTTATGTTGAGGTTGAAATAACTGCCCCCAGTAGTCTTTGTTAAATGTGAAGTTGGCATTTTATTTTCTCATGGTGTATATTGTGTGCTTACTAACCAGCAATAAATTTATTCATTTCGATTCAAATAATATGTTTCTGGAATTGGTATCCATTATTATAAATTTTATTTTCTTCTCTTCTCGTCTCCTGCTTCACCGCGTCTCTCATGCGTCTTCGCGTAGAGTCGGTAAACTTCGTCAGTGGCCTGTTGCTTTAAATATTACCGCCGTAAAGTATTATGGGATACCAATATCTCTTTTTGTAAAGGTTGGTCAGGAGTAACCTACGCTAAAGAAGGGTTAAAGGATGCATCAAGGCTCCTTTCCTAAGCATTTTTAGAATGCTTAGGATGACCCTTCTTAGGATGTACTTCTGGGTCATCTTGTTAGGAAAGGAAATTTCCTAAGCAAAAAGAAGACTCCACAGAGGCCCCTGGTCTTAAGTCCAGCAGCAGAAGTGTTGCTGTAGTGCAGATTAGGGGTGGGACAAAATACGGATACAGCGATATACTGTCGCCCTTCTACGTGCAATACGAGAATCGATACACTAGCGCCAAACATAGAAATATTTTTCTTTATTTATTTATATTTTTTTTGCATTTTTATGCTTTATTCCTAAAGAGTTAGTTAATATCGCCCCAAATATCAATATTTTAATTAATAAAGACAGGCGCTCTGAACAGATTTCCCTGCTCCTCGAGGTGGTCAACACATGAATGAAGGAAACTTGACCGGAAGTTAATCAATTAAAGACGCGTATCTGAAAAACAGTCCATGTTTGGTCCATGAATAAAGACAGAAATCCAGCACTATACCGTTTCATAGTAATTTAGTCTTCAGCGTTATATCGTGATGTATCGTCATAGGATTGTCTAACAATATATCGATCTTGTTTTGTGATATTATGGGTATCGCGGGCCATGTACCATATGGTATTGTGAGGTAGCCACCCACCCCAGTGCAGATGCAGTGTCATGAACTAGCTTGTAGTTCAGACAAAAAGGGGAGACCACACACAGAAAGTTAACTGTAAGTATTTATTAACCAACTATAATAACTATAAAGACATGAAGATAAACGATGTACATCAGTATCATCAGTAGTGTCTGCAGTGTATCAGATCTAAAGAAACAAGAGCCCTGCTGTGTGGGGAGGATCAGAGAGAGATGATGTTATAGAAGAGAGGAGGAGCCTGATGAATGAGACCAGGTGTGGCTCTGTGTCTGTGGTGCTGCCACACCACAGACACGCCGCCACAACCCCCTGCACAACCACCCCCTGCAAAGCCAACGAGAGCGAGAGGTCATCACAGTGGTGTCCTCTCACTGGTTCAGCCTCCAGCAGGACCAGGTAACGGGGCTGCAGTAACATTATTCAAACCAATTCCTAGGTACTTACAGACAGACAGACAGACAGACAGACAGACAGACACGGTATGAACAAATCTTATCATGTCGACTCTGAAAATGTGCACATGCTGGTGAAGACACAAGGTTCCCTGTGTCATTAATAACTGTCAATCACGGCATCTTAATGGTCCAGATAAAAGCTTCCCCGTCAATAAAATGGAAACCAGGCCATTAGGTCCATCAGGAACACGGCTGACCAATGAGAAACAGGATCTCTGAGGAGCACTCCACGGACTGTTATCTGAGCCCTGTGGACACACACACACACGCGCACACACACACGCGCACGCACGCACGCACACACACACACACGCACGCACGCACGCACACACACGCACGCACGCACACACACACACACGCACACACGCACGCACGTGCGTGCACGCACACAACACATACACACACACACACACACACACACGCACGCACGCACACACACACACACACACACGCACGCACGCACACACACGACACATACACACACACACACGCACACACACGCACACATACACACACGCACGCACGCGCATAAGTATATAAATGCACTGAGAGGGATGGGTTCCATATTGATCAGCTTTTTGCTAATCAATATCTCCCTTTAATATCTCTAAATGGATGAATTAGTTGGGCCTATATGAAATGCATGGCACAGATGAAACAGATCAAGGCTACGCGCGTGACTATATTTTAGTTAAAGGTCCCATGGCATGAAAATTTCACTTTATGAGGTTTTCTAACATTGAGTTGAGTTCCCCTAGCCTCCCTATGGTCCCCCAGTAGCTAAACATTGCGTTAGGTGTAAACCGAGAAGTAGCTGTCTTACTCCGTCTTTGAAAAAAGGATTGCTGAAGCGCTTCGATTTGGCTTCCGGTCCGTTATGACGTCATACGGGACCAGGTTACCTCCCCTTTCTCTGCTTGGCCCGCCCAGAGAATTTGGCCGCCAATGAGACAATGAGCTAGGACCGTCCGAGTGCCACGTGTGTGTGTGAATACACACACTGTGACGCAAGTGTTCTTTGTTATTTGGATAACCATTCTGCTGTTGGTGTTATGGCTCGTTTGAGATTCATAATATCATCCGGAGGCGTAAACAGCTTTTGACCATGATAATATATATTATATTATATAGATATCTAAATATGACATAAATATGACATTATTTAGATATAGAGCTCCAGGACACCCAGAGTGTTCAGTGTTCCACTGTAAACACTAGCGCATGGTACCGTGGCCGCAAGCTGCTCAGGGCCACACCCCCACCCTCCACCTGGACCCGCCTCTAAAAACGTCACGTTTGTAGAGAGCTCATTGTGGGACTGGCTCGTAGTGGCTGTAACTCTGCACCAAGGCTGAATTTCTTGAACGTCTTCAAGTACTGTATTAGGGGCCCACTAACAGCTATATTAAAGCATCCATAACATAGCATGCCATGGGGCCTTTGAGGCTCATCTCCACTCTCCTGGTGGTACCCTGTGCACACAGAGGCATGTGGCACACTTCAGGGCATGGGAAGCGGCCAGTTCTCAATCAGACTGTTGATGGCTTGTGATGAGGCCACAGTGACGGCCATCTGCCGCACCGCTTCCTCCGTCCAACAGTTCAGAACGTGTCACTTTGTGACCAACACTCAGCAAGCTAGCCATCAAAGTGTGTGTTTGTTATTTTAATTATTATAATATTATTATTATTATTTTTATATTAACATAATAATATAATATAATAATTATTAAGTTCCATGAATGTCTGCATTGACCAAAGTAACAACTATGTTATGGATGACATTTCTAGTTTTGGTAATGATGATTTGGTAATGATGATTTGGTAATAAGGATCCTGTGTGTCTGTTGGTTCCTCTCTGTGTGGACGTGGTTCATCAGCAGAGGGCGCTGTCCGTGAGAGAGAGATTGTGTTTTCTCTAGCAATGGACAGAGGACCTCTTCCAGCCTTCATATGCAGATGTATGTTTATAGAGATGACTGGGCCTCTTCTCTTCAGAGAACGAGACCTGGACCTGATTGTGTCTGACTCTTCTTATAACCTCCAGTGTGTCCATAATGAGCCTGTGAGGTCATCACTTAACTATATTGAATAGTATTGTCTCACCTAAACCTTATTATACCTTTGGATGAAACCCTGTCCAATTATGTCATGTATCGCAAATAAATAAACGTTACCGTTCCAAGTTTATTTATTTATGCGTCAGTGAACCTGGAGAATGTGTATGTGCCTCCCAGTTGCACAAACTAAATGACCACTGCGTTACGTTATCACCACAAACTAAATGACCACTGCGTTACGTTATCACCACAAACTAAATGACCACTGCGTTACGTTATCACCACAAACTAAATGACCACTGCGTTACACGTTATCACCACAAACTAAATGACCACTGCGTTACGTTATCACCACAAACTAAATGACCACTGCGTTACATTATCACCACAAACTAAATGACCACTGCGTTACATTATCACCACAAACTAAATGACCACTACGTTACGTTATCACCACAAACTAAATGACCACTGCGTTACGTTATCACCACAAACTAAATGACCACTGCGTTACACGTTATCACCACAAACTAAATGACCACTGCGTTACGTTATCACCACAAACTAAATGACCACTGCGTTACATTATCACCACAAACTAAATGACCACTGCGTTACATTATCACCACAAACTAAATGACCACTGCGTTACGTTATCACCACAAACTAAATGACCACTGCGTTACGTTATCACCACAAACTAAATGACCACTGCGTTACATTATCACCACAAACTAAATGACCACTGCGTTACATTATCACCACAAACTAAATGACCACTGCGTTACGTTATCACCACAAACTAAATGACCACTGCGTTACACGTTATCACCACAAACTAAATGACCACTGCGTTACGTTATCACCACAAACTAAATGACCACTGCGTTACGTTATCACCACAAACTAAATGACCACTGCGTTACGTTATCACCACAAACTAAATGACCACTGCGTTACGTTATCACCACAAACTAAATGACCACTGCGTTACGTTATCACCACAAACTAAATGACCACTGCGTTACGTTATCACCACAAACTAAATGACCACTGCGTTACATTATCACCACAAACTAAATGACCACTGCGTTACACGTTATCACCACAAACTAAATGACCACTGCGTTACATTATCACCACAAACTAAATGACCACTGCGTTACATTATCACCACAAACTAAATGACCACTGCGTTACGTTATCACCACAAACTAAATGACCACTGCGTTACGTTATCACCACAAACTAAATGACCACTGCGTTACGTTATCACCACAAACTAAATGACCACTGCGTTACACGTTATCACCACAAACTAAATGACCACTGCGTTACGTTATCACCACAAACTAAATGACCACTGCGTTACACGTTATCACCACAAACTAAATGACCACTGCGTTACGTTATCACCACAAACTAAATGACCACTGCGTTACGTTATCACCACAAACTAAATGACCACTGCGTTACGTTATCACCACAAACTAAATGACCACTGCGTTACACGTTATCACCACAAACTAAATGACCACTGCGTTACGTTATCACCACAAACTAAATGACCACTGCGTTACGTTATCACCACAAACTAAATGACCACTGTGTTACGTTATCACCACAAACTAAATGACCACTGCGTTACGTTATCACCACAAACTAAATGACCACTGCGTTACGTTATCACCACAAACTAAATGACCACTGCGTTACGTTATCACCACAAACTAAATGACCACTGCGTTACGTTATCACCACAAACTAAATGACCACTGCGTTACGTTATCACCACAAACTAAATGACCACTGCGTTACGTTATCACCACAAACTAAATGACCACTGCGTTACGTTATCACCACAAACTAAATGACCACTGCGTTACACGTTATCACCACAAACTAAATGACCACTGCGTTACGTTATCACCACAAACTAAATGACCACTGCGTTACGTTATCACCACAAACTAAATGACCACTGCGTTACGTTATCACCACAAACTAAATGACCACTGCGTTACGTTATCACCACAAACTAAATGACCACTGCGTTACGTTATCACCACAAACTAAATGACCACTGCGTTACGTTATCACCACAAACTAAATGACCACTGCGTTACACGTTATCACCACAAACTAAATGACCACTGCGTTACACGTTATCACCACAAACTAAATGACCACTGCGTTACACGTTATCACCACAAACTAAATGACCACTGCGTTACGTTATCACCACAAACTAAATGACCACTGCGTTACGTTATCACCACAAACTAAATGACCACTGCGTTACGTTATCACCACAAACTAAATGACCACTGCGTTACACGTTATCACCACAAACTAAATGACCACTGCGTTACGTTATCACCACAAACTAAATGACCACTGCGTTACGTTATCACCACAAACTAAATGACCACTGCGTTACGTTATCACCACAAACTAAATGACCACTGCGTTACGTTATCACCACAAACTAAATGACCACTGCGTTACACGTTATCACCACAAACTAAATGACGTTATCCATAACCCGTCTGGCGTGTTGAACTTCAGTAGAGCCGGTGAGGTGGTGTCTCTGGCGGAGACGGTGGAAACACATGTGAGCCACAACGTGCACCACAAATAGATAGACAGTGGGTGTGTGCGTGTGCGTGCGCGTGCGTGCGTGCGTGTGCGTGCATGTGCGTGCGTGTGCGTGCATGCGTGCACCATTAGAGTGCGTGCCTTCGTTCGCCCCTCCTTGCTCAGTGAGTGAGCACCCCGTCCTCGCTCTGCAGTCTCTTACATCCCTCCTTTCCTCCCTTGCACCATCTTTCTCTCTCCCTCTCCCTCTCCCTCCCTCCCTCCCCCCTCCCTGTCCACTCCTCTCTCTCTCTCTCTCTCTCTCTCTCTCTCTCTCTCTCTCTCTCTCTCTCTCTCTCTCTCTCTCTCTCTCTCTCTCTCTCTCTCTCTCTCTCTCTCTCTCTCTCTCTCTCTCTCTCTCTCTCTCTCCCTCTCTCCCTACCTCCCCCTCTCCCTCTCCCTTTCTCTCCACTCCTCTCTCCACTCCTCTCACTCTCTCTCTCCCTCTCCCCTCCTCTCTCTCTCTCCACTCCTCTCGCTCTCTCGCTCTCTCTCTCTCTCTCCCTCTCCACTCCTCTCTCTCGCTTTCCCTCCCTACCTCCCCCCTGCCTGTCCCTTTCTCTCTCCCTCTCCCTCTCCCTCTCTCTCTCTCTCTCTCTCTCTCCCTCCCTGTCCCTTTTGCCCTCTCTCCCTCCTTCTCTCCCTCTCTCACTCGTCCCCTCTCTCCTAGCTGCCGTTCTCTTTGTCGTCTGATGGCTCCTGACTCCTTCCTCTGCTCCTCCCTACTGATGCAGATGCAGCGCCTCCTCTCCTCTCTCTGTGTGGACACAGATGTTAGTACACATCTGTAGTTTAGTATGGATAGCGCACACAGTACAGTCATTATAGTACACGTGGCAAAGCGGGGATAATAAACAGTACAGTAGGGATAGTACGCAGCGATGACGGTACATGTGTACAGGGTGGATGGTGTAGTACCGTAGTTGTATAGAACCACCACCCACACTGCTTCTTTTTTTTTGTCCGTCCAACCACACTATACAGATAGTATAGTGTGGATGGTACACATAGTATAGTGATGATGGTACATAGTACAGTGATGATGGTACATAGTACTGTACAGTGATGATGGTACATAGTACAGTGATGATGGTACATAGTACTGTGATGATGGTACAGATAGTATAGTGTGGATGGTACACATAGTATAGTGATGATGGTACATAGTACAGTGATGATGGTACATAGTACTGTACAGTGATGATGGTACATAGTACAGTGATGATGGTACATAGTACAGTGATGATGGTACATAGTACAGTGATGATGGTACTCATAGTATAGTGATGATAATACACATAGTATAGTGATGATGGTACATAGTACAGTGATGATGGTACATAGTACTGTACAGTGATGATGGTACATAGTACAGTACAGTGATGATGGTACATAGTACAGTGATGATGGTACATAGTACAGTACAGTGATGATGGTACATAGTACAGTGATGATGGTACATAGTACTGTGATGATGGTACAGATAGTATAGTGTGGGTGGTACACATAGTATAGTGATGATGGTACATAGTACAGTGATGATGGTACATAGTACTGTACAGTGATGATGGTACATAGTACAGTGATGATGGTACATACCAGTTGGCAGGGAGCTTACCTAAAATCCCTCACATTCGACCTCGACTGTTGCTCACACAAACGTAAGCCATACATGACATGTGTTTGTGCGTGTGCGTGCGTGCGTGCATGCGTGTGTGTGTGTTCGTGGAGCCACACACACACACACACTCGTTCATACAGATGTGCAGACACTAATGACTCATTGTGGAGCAGTACACATGATGTGCTTTGTGGATGTCAGCGCGGTGCAGCAGTGGGAGGCTGTTGAAGCAGAGGTGGTGGTGGTGATCTGGACCGCTGTTGAAGCAGAGGTGGTGGTGGTGATCTGGACCGCTGGGAGCAGAGGAGTGAGAGGCCACAGGGAGAGGGCAGGGCTGGCTTTTCCCACGTTGATTTTTTTAATGAAATATTCAGTGGAGGAATTCAACACATAAGATTTGTTTTAACTTTTTTCCATCTCGGTCTGCGTGGGCATCAAACAAAACTAGACTTCATCTCAGGAGTTTTCATCAGCGGTCCGGTTCAGCTGGCGTCAGTGAAACAGTCGCTCATTCTGCCAATCGGATGGACTTGCTTCTTTTTTTTTAACAACGCGTTTTGCTCGGTGAGAAACTAGTTGGCAACGAACAGCACAGCTTGACAGAGAGAGAGAGAGAGAGACTGACCAAGGGAGTGACAAGAGAGACACAGAGAGAGAGAGACTGACCAAGGAAGAGACAAGAGAGACACAGAGAGAGAGAGAGAGAGACTGACCAAGGAAGAGACAAGAGAGACACAGAGAGAGAGAGAGAGAGACTGACCAAGGAAGAGACAAGAGAGACACAGAGAGAGAGACACTGACCAAGGAAGAGACAAGAGAGACACAGAGAGAGAGAGAGACTGACCAAGGAAGAGACAAGAGAGACACAGAGAGAGAGACACTGACCAAGGAAGAGACAAGAGAGACACAGAGAGAGAGAGAGAGACTGACCAAGGAAGAGACAAGAGAGACACAGAGAGAGAGAGACTGACCAAGGAAGAGACAAGAGAGACACAGAGAGAGAGAGAGACTGACCAAGGAAGAGACAAGAGAGACACAGAGAGAGAGAGAGACTGACCAAGGAAGAGACAAGAGAGACACAGAGAGAGAGAGACTGACCAAGGAAGAGACAAGAGAGACACAGAGAGAGAGAGACTGACCAAGGAAGAGACAAGAGAGACAGAGAGAGAGAGAGAGAGACTGACCAAGGGAGTGACAAGAGAGACACAGAGAGAGAGAGAGACTGACCAAGGAAGAGACAAGAGAGACACAGAGAGAGAGAGACTGACCAAGGAAGAGACAAGAGAGACACAGAGAGAGAGAGAGAGACTGACCAAGGAAGAGACAAGAGACACAGAGAGAGAGACTGACCAAGGAAGAGACAAGAGAGACAGAGAGAGAGAGAGACTGACCAAGGAAGAGACAAGAGAGACAGAGAGAGAGAGAGAGACTGACCAAGGAAGAGACAAGAGAGACACAGAGAGAGAAAGAGACTGACCAAGGAAGAGACAAGAGACACAGAGAGAGAGAGACACTGACCAAGGAAGAGACAAGAGAGACACAGAGAGAGAGACTGACCAAGGAAGAGACAAGAGACACACAGAGAGAGACAGTAGATCAGTGTCCCGTTACCTGGCGTTATGGCGCACGCTGCGGCTCACCTGAAGAAGGCTCGTGAGCTGGAGCATCCCCCCGAGTACATCGCCCTGCAGAAGGCCAGGGAGAGGAGGAGACGCCAGCGGGACAGGGCTGAGCGCAAACGGCAGGTACCACGCACACATGAGTACACATAGTATACTACGACGCACACATGACAACACATAGTATACGACCACGCACACATGAGTACACATAGTATACTACCACGCACACATGAGTACACGTAGTATACTACCACGCACACATGAGTACACATAGTATACTACCACGCACACATGAGTACACATAGTATACTACCACGCACACATGAGTACACATAGTATACTACCACGCACACATGAGTTACACGTAGTATACTACCACGCACCCATGAGTACACATAGTATACTACCACGCACACATGAGTACACATAGTATACTACAATGTACACATGACAACACATAGTATACTACAACGCACACATGAGTACACATAGTACAATGTACACATGACAACACATAGTATGCTACGTATTAGCTTACGAGTGCGTATTACTGTACGAGCTAGTATTACTGCACATAAGGTAATGTATACATGAGTACACATAGTATAAGGTAATGTATTCAAACTAAAATGTAGCCTCTACAGATAGCATACTACAATGTACAAATGACTAGCGTACACATTATGTTCTATAATGTAAATCTTTACAATTTTATTATTTCACGTAATTCACACTTTAGTGAACAATGGCCCACTAAGTGGTGAGTGGTTCCAGTTCATGTTCACAGCGGCTGTCCGTCTCACGTTGGGGGGGGGGGGATCAGTGCGGTTCGTTCTGTACGTCCCCGGGGCCTCCAACTGGGAGCTCCACGGCGACCAGGACAACGGGTCAAACCCTTTACATTCAGGGGGTTTCTACTGACGCTTTCATCCAAAGCCACTTACAACCATCCATTCATTCATTCATTCATTCATTCACACATTGACCCACCGCCGGTGGAGTCCACCGCCCAGGGCCACAGCCAGCAGTCAGGGGCAGTCAGGGGGAGGCGTCTCGCTCAGGGACGCTCAGGGATCCGACTACCAGCTATGGTTACCCCCCCGCCGCCCCCCACAGCAGCGGGCAGCTGTACTGAGGGATTAGCAGGCCAGGGGTGGGTGAGTGGGGTCCGGCTGCTGGTCTTCCGGTGCCACTGTGGTGCATTGGGGAAGTCATTAGTGAGATGAGGCCAGGGCAGATGACAGCTGGGCTCATGTGACGAGGTATTAGGAAGCACTGTGCACTTCTGTGTGTGTGTGTGTGTGTTCTGTGCCAAACAGGATATCCATTGATGGGATTGGGCTTAAATCCACTTCAAGAAAAGTACCCTTAATGGATGAATTGTAATGAGAATCATGTAACCATGTTTCACCTCAGCTGCTGACTTTTCATAATATGGTTTGAGATTCTGTTGTCCTCTGTTGTTGTACGGCTTCATCGGTGGACATTATAATCCAGAGTGGACTCTTACATTACCCAGCTATGTCAGCGGAGAGAGGTCACGCACAGATACCAGGATTACCGTAATTACGTGAATATAGACCGCTTTATACATAAGCCGCTCTTGCTCACAACTGAGGCTTTAAGAAACCCAACCTGTGTAAAAGGCCTCAGTAGTAACCAATGCCCAATTTAAGTTGATCATTTAATATCCGAAGGCCCCCACGAGTTGCTGAACGTCCAGGACTCACAAAGACACTCTTTTGATTACAATTTCATTTCAAGTTATTTGCATTGAAAAGCTGCAGAATGAAAGTATGTGAAGAGCCTTTGAGATGATGTGATGTGTGTATCTCTGTGCCACTGTCAGGCTAGTGTCAAAGACGACATGCAGGGCCCCGGACTGCCACCACCCATCATGTGGCTGCCCGGTGATATCCTCCTGGGTCGCATCGGGGGCCAGTACGATGATACTGTGCGTGGTATAGTGGCGATGCGCCACCATGTGACATCTTGAATGGCTGTCGTGATGAAGACACGTCTCTGGGTACCAGTGCTCCTGGTCCCAGTCTGCTCCTGGTCCCAGTCTGCTCCTGGTCCCAGTCTGCTCCTGGTCCCAGTGTGCTCCTGGTCCCAGTGTGCTCCTGGTCCCAGTGTGCTCCTGGTCCCAGTCTGCTCCTGGTCCCAGTGTGCTCCTGGTCCCAGTGTGCTCCTGGTCCCAGTGTGCTCCTGGTCCCAGTGTGCTCCTGGTCCCAGTCTGCTCCTGGTCCCAGTCTGCTCCTGGTCCCAGTGTGCTCCTGGTCCCAGTCTGCTCCTGGTCCCAGTCTGCTCCTGGTCCCAGTCTGCTCCTGGTCCCAGTCTGCTCCTGGTCCCAGTGTGCTCCTGGTCCCAGTGTGCTCCTGGTCCCAGTCTGCTCCTGGTCCCAGTGTGCTCCTGGTCCCAGTGTGCTCCTGGTCCCAGTCTGCTCCTGGTCCCAGTCTGCTCCTGGTCCCAGTCTGCTCCTGGTCCCAGTGTGCTCCTGGTCCCAGTCTGCTCCTGGTCCCAGTCTGCTCCTGGTCCCAGTCTGCTCCTGGTCCCAGTGTGCTCCTGGTCCCAGTGTGCTCCTGGTCCCAGTGTGCTCCTGGTCCCAGTCTGCTCCTGGTCCCAGTCTGCTCCTGGTCCCAGTGTGCTCCTGGTCCCAGTCTGCTCCTGGTCCCAGTCTGCTCCTGGTCCCAGTGTGCTCCTGGTCCCAGTGTGCTCCTGGTCCCAGTGTGCTCCTGGTCCCAGTGTGCTCCTGGTCCCAGTCTGCTCCTGGTCCCAGTCTGCTCCTGGTCCCAGTCTGCTCCTGGTCCCAGTGTGCTCCTGGTCCCAGTCTGCTCCTGGTCCCAGTGTGCTCCTGGTCCCAGTGTGCTCCTGGTCCCAGTGGATCCCGTTAGGGTCACACACCAGACGCTCCAGTGTGATGTCACAGCCGCGCCCGCGCTGGTCATCAGCACGCAAACAAACGGGCTGTTGTGGATGAAGCAGAAAACAAAGAGGATCTGAATTGGGTTATATTACCTTTAGCCTGTTGTTTAAACCGGTCTAAACCTCTTTCTGCCAGTGGGGGATTCCCATTAGTGTTACCCTTTAGCCTGTTGTTTAAACCGGTCTAAACCTCTTTCTGCCAGTGGGGGATTCCCATTAGTGTTACCCTTTAGCCTGTTGTTTAAACCGGTCTAAACCTCTTTCTGCCAGTGGGGGATTCCCATTAGGTGAATATTTACTTTTTGAAAGGTATTTGTATAGATATAGTATGGAGCATAATCAACGGGCCTGTCCAAAAAGAAAGTGAGCATTCACACACACATGTACACACACACACACACACACACACACACACACACACACACACACACACACACACACACACACACACACACACACACACACACACACACACACACACACACGGTTCATCACTGTCACTTCAATGTGCTGCTTTGTAGGATTCTCGTATTTCAACAACCTCAAGTAGTAGTAAATATTTGAGAAAGTATTTACTGAAATGGTGTTTATTCTAAGAGGGTGTTGTCCATTCAAAGGTTCTACGCCAAATGGTTGAAATATGTGTTGAATATAAATAATATACAGAAGTGTTTGAAATGCCTCTTGATGATCAGGTGATGTCGACATTTTCACCTGATGGGAAATCTGATTAGCAACCCTCTCCACCGCTTACCTCCAACCACGGCCCGGGACATTCCTGGTGGTGGCCAGCTGCCGAGCACCCCACCCTGGGCTAGGCCCGTCAGGGCAGGGGGGCTCCTGGAGCCCCGTTGGGGGTAAAAATAGCCAGCTTGGGAGAGGCCTGCCTTTGCATTGGCTAGGCCAGGCTTTTATGGCCTCAGTTGTTGCCACCAAGAAAGAGAGAGAGAGAGAGAGAGACAGAGACAGAGACAGAGAGAGAGAGAGAGAGAGACAGAGAGAGAGAGAGAGATTAGCTGGGGAGCTGAGGTCTTGACTCTGCATGATAAAGAATGGAAGAGACAGGATGCAGCGTTGGCGCCGTTTATGAATTGGATTTGGCGAAGAAGATTCCAGAGCATTAATGCATTCCATATCAAGACATTTACCTTAAAACCACATTAAGGATCATACAAAGCGGATGTATAGCTTTTAAAATAGCTTCAACTTGCGTTTTGGTGATTTTTATAATAAACATTATTTTGGAATTTCTTTTGCATTGTTTTGGTTAGGGTAACCATGGGCAACGCTGTAGGTTCTAAGGCCTGTACGTTAGATAGAACGCTAGCCACCGTCGGGACTGACTTGGATTTAAACCTGGAAGGCGACCACCGTGGGGCTGATTCTGGATATGAAGCTTATGATGGACTGGTGAGACAGAGAGAGAGAGAGAGAGAGAGAGAGAGAGAGAGAGAGAGAGAGAGAGAGAGAGAGAGAGACAGAGAGCGAGAGAGAGAGAGAGAGAGACAGAGAGGAGAGAGAGAGAGACAGAGAGAGAGAGAGAGACAGAGAGAGAGAGAGAGAGAGAGAGACAGAGAGAGAGAGAGAGAGACAGAGAGAGAGAGAGAGAGAGAGAGAGAGAAAGAGAGAGAGAGAGACAGAGAGAGATTTACAATTGTTTTATTGTACTTTGTTGTATATCTGCTAATGTCTAAGCAGCAGTGTTGCTTCGTTTCCTTACTCTGCGTGTGTGTTTGTGTGGGCATCTGATGTGCAATGTTATCCTTCACCCCAAACAATAATAACAACGCTACACAGGGCTTCACAGTCCTGGTGGACTGCACTGACTCACACACCAGTGAAGGGTCAGTCCTCATCAACACACACAAACACTAAAGCATCTAACGCAACAGACCTGACCATGTGACCCTAAACGTTGTGATCAATCTCTGTTGTACATCATTTTAACGTTGAGAAAAAAAATGGGTTGGTTTCACAAAGTGTAGAAACAAACATAGATATGAGGATATGAAACTTTTACACATGACCATTTACATTTTCTGTGTCTCTTGGTATATGGAAGTATACGGAGCTGCTTGTGTGTGTGTGTATGTAGGTAGGTTTGTGTGTATGATTGTATCTGTGTACACAAAGATGTACACTAATATGTTCACTTGAGCAGTATTGATCTGAATGTCAACGTATCACTCAGTAGCAGCTGCCCTCTTATTGACGTGTCACAGGAGATGTATTTTCACAGCACTCACAGGTTCAGCAACATGAGCAGATTGTGATTCATATCTTCTGATTGGTCCGATACAATCGTGCTTTCAACATATTGAGATTCTAGAACAACAGTAGTGTAATACTAAATCTTTATGTTTAGGTTAGAGTTATGTAAATCCGTATTATTTTTGTGGCAAACGAGAACAGAAAGTTCTGAATCAATGTAGACTTTTGCATATAAATTATATAAAACATATATTGTGTTTTGGAAATATATATCAATGTATGTATAATATGATCAATCAATAATTCAATCAATAAATTAATCAGAATTCCAGCTGGACTGGTGCCAACATGTGCTCTGTTTGCGTGACCTGTGAACGGCTCAGTGTTGGTGTTAATGTTGTAATTAGTGTTAATGTTGTCAGTGTTGGTGTGGGTTGTACTTCACCTTCCCGTCTCCTGCTTCTGTCCCTGCAGTCCGACAGCAACACCAGCTTCCTGCGTGCTGCCAGGGCGGGGAACCTCGACAAAGTCCTGGAATTCTTGAAGGGTGGAGTGGACATCAGCACCTGTAACCAGGTACCTCACCGCTGCATGGAAACACTTCCCATGTTGTCCAGGGTTTGATAAAGACACGGTTTGATAAACAGACAAATTCCTGCCTTGATCTCCTGCATGCCTTGTATTCCAGGAACCTACTACTGGTGAGTCCGTTACATTGGTAGAACATGTTGGACATTTGGTTTGAAAAAGACAAAGATGATAGCCACGGGACAGTGGTAAGACAAGGGTCTAGTTCTTTCTATCAGTTGTGTTTCACATAAATGTGTCTCAAGCCGTTTCTCAATTCGCGTTCTCGTGTGTTCTCGTGTACTTGCGTTCTCGATAAACGTCATCAGTGGTGGCCCAAGTACTGTTCCAATTCCAAGTACGCGAGTACGCGAGTACTGTCGTAAAACCCGTGTGTGTTCTCGATGCGTTCTTGATGAGGCCGTTCTACCGAGGATGCATCGGAGGTGACTCGTGTGGACTCGGGACCGTTAAATATCCCAGAATGCATCATCGAGTCCGCTGCTGTTCCAATTGCAGGTGCGTACTCGCGTTCTCGGAAGTCCGTACTTGAAAGTCCGGACTTGCCAAGTACGTACTTCCAAGTCCGCGAGAACGTAGTCCGCGTACTTGGTGTTGAGAAACGGCTTTAGTCTTCTCTATTGTTCCCGGATGACCTCTAGAATGAATCCATGTGTGACGGGACCCTTACCCAAACGCAAAGATCAGAACGTAGCTAAAGCTAAAAGGACACTTAACGTCATGGAAACAGGCAGACAGGAATAACAGGGGCGGACACTAAAGAGCTTAACGCATGGAACACAGGTGAAGATAATTACTCATTAAAACAGGCCGAAACACAACAACACTAACGAGACAAACGAAAAACTGTTGGAACATCTCCAAGCGTTCCTCCGGGCTGCGGTGGAAAAATACAAATGGGTAATCATTTGGATCTTTATTGATCATTTTTACACAACAATTATCAATAATCAAAGTCCACCCTCTGCATCTCGTTAATGGTGCGGTGACTTATTCAAGAGACTCGGACAATGAGCTTCATCACGAGACCTCTCCTCCTCTCATGTTCTGCTGGGGCTGTTCCCCCCCTCTGTAGTGTTGCAGTGTGTACTATAGATACTCTGTGTATATATATATATCTATATATATACAGAGTGTGTGGTGGCTCAGATCTTAGACAGCCACAGCGCAGCAGCCAGGCCCAGCAGAGTGTTGTGCTGTGTCACTCCTGCATTGTGCACAACAACACTGTCAGCAGAACGCACAACATGACTCCTCCACAAGCTGCCTCTGATCTCAGCTTGCTTTCCCTCCAAGCCCCACCAGCCCCACCGCCCCACCGCCCCACCGCCCCACCAGCCCCACCACCACCACCACCACCACCAACACCACCGCCACCACCACCCCCACCAACACCACCCCCACCGCCCCACCCTAACGCCCCACCTTGGACACTCTGGGAGCGCACCTGCTGGCTTTCCTCTTTGGTTCTCCGACCAGTGTCATAAAGCTGTCTCCACCACCCCCACCACCCCCACCAACACCACCCCCACCACCACCACCAACACCACCACCACCAACACCACCACCACCACCACCACCACCCCCACCAACACCACCCCCACCACCACCAACACCACCACCACCACCACCACCACCCCCACCAACACCACCCCCACCACCACCAACACCAACACCACCGCCACCACCACCCCCACCAACACCACCCCCACCACCACCAACACCACCACCACCACCACCCCCACCACCACCAACACCACCACCACCACCACCACCCCCACCAACACCACCGCCACCACCACCCCCACCAACACCACCCCCACCACCACCAACACCACCACCACCACCACCACCACCACCACCACCCCCACCAACACCACCCCCACCACCACCAACACCACCGCCACCACCACCCCCACCAACACCACCACCACCCCCACCAACACCACCACCACCACCACCCCCACCACCCCCACCACCACCACCCCCACCACCCCCACCACCACCACCCCCACCACCCCCACCAACAACACCACCCCCACCACCACCAACACCACCACCACCCCCACCACCACCACCCCCACCCCCACCACCCCCACCACCCCCACCAACAACACCCCCACCACCACCACCCCCACCACCACCACCACCACCCCCACCAACACCACCCCCACCACCAC
Organism: Micromesistius poutassou; assembly: GCF_964030765.1. Taxonomy (NCBI): domain Eukaryota; kingdom Metazoa; phylum Chordata; class Actinopteri; order Gadiformes; family Gadidae; genus Micromesistius; species Micromesistius poutassou. The sequence goes on along the minus strand of NC_140273.1, from coordinate 22,924,400 downwards.
CAACACCACCACCACCACCACCACCCCCACCACCACCACCCCCACCACCCCCACCAACAACACCCCCACCACCACCACCCCCACCACCACCACCACCACCCCCACCAACAACACCCCCACCACCACCACCCCCACCACCACCACCACCACCCCCACCAACACCACACCCACCACCACCACCACCACCCCCACCAACACCACCCCCACTACCACCAACACCACCACCCCCACCAACACCACCCCCACCACCCCCACCAACAACACCACCACCACCACCACCCCCACCAACACCACCCCCACCAACAACACCCCCACCACCACCACCCCCACCAACACCACCGCCACCACGACCCACACCACCGCCACCACCACCACCACCACCCCCACCAACACCACCCCCACCACCACCACCACCAACACCACCCCCACCACCACCACCCCCACCAACACCACCCCCACCAACACCACCACCACCCCCACCAACACCACCCCCACCACCACCACCACCCCCACCACCACCACCACCACCCCCACTACCACCACCCCCACCACCACCACCACGGTTCTCAAATGTAATGTAAATCTGAAAACAAGGAGAAAGGAGAATCCTTGACAAAGTAAGTGAATCCAGAGACACAGTTTCAGGAGGAATATATTTGAATGGATTGAGCACTACAGGCTCTGACCCTGGGGAGAAATGAGCCAACAGTTGCATTAAGTACAGGCCCATGTTTCTCACTAAACTGTGAGTATTTGCTCCCGTTTCATGTTCATGTTTGCACTGCCAAATAGAACGCACAAACATTATTTATGTGAATTATATATTTTTCTCCCCAAAGAAATGAGTGTAATTGAAAGGGGTACTGAAAAAATATCTTATGTTACATAGTACACTAGTAGAAAAGCTTTGAGAACAAGTGATCCATGGCATAGATAATATAACACCTATGTAGTAAATGTTAATGAATGCTCAACAAACACTTTAAAATGAGCATGAGATGTTGGTTACTTTGTCCCACTATGCAAGTGTAGTGTGACGTTAAATATAGCTGCAAAACGTACACTTATCCTAGCTCTGTACAACTGGCAGTACTTTGCATCGAGTCTATCGACGTGAAATGGTTTTGATTACATGATTTCTCTCCTTAGACGGTCACAGCACGCTGTAATACAATCTGAATGCCATTTTAACGGGTTTATTTGACCCTTTGATGAGCTTCAGATGCCTGGGGAGAAACTGGGGACTGGGGAGAAATAAAACACAATATAGAACATAATGTGATAGCATTTATTTAATTATGTGACTGAACTTAGTACACATTCCTTCGTACTATTAGTAAAACAGGACTCTTAAATGACTGAGGTTGACCTTACCCCATTAACCCATGAAGATAAACGCTTTAGAACTGGTCCACTAGAAGAACGTCTAAGGAGATAAACGCTTTAGAACTGGTCCACTAGAAGAACGTCTAAGAAGATAAACGCTTTAGAACTGGTCCACTAGAAGAACGTCTAAGAAGATAAACGCTTTAGAACTGGTCCACTAGAAGAACATCTAAGAAGATAAACGCTTTAGAACTGGTCCACTAGAAGAACGTCTAAGAATATTCAACCATGCTTTGACGTTTCATTGCTGGATATATTCAGATAAACGTTTCATTTACAAAAAACTAAAAGCAGATGTTTGTTTAGGGATTCTTCTGCCTCCAACAATAACGAGTGAGTGTGAGTGTGTGTGTGTGTGGGTGTGTGTGTGTGTGTGTGTGTGTATGTTGCTATGGAGTTCTGTTGCTGTGCGTCTCCAGGAAGTGGAAGTCCATCAGACCTCAGCTTTGTGGTCTGGTTCCTGATTGGCTGATGGTCAGACTGTATTAGCGCTCACATTCATCCTGTCAAAGGTTTATTGTCATGGTTACGGTTTGAGCATGCTACCCAGACAGTAAAGCCACACACACACACGCACACACACACGCACACACACACACACACACACGCACATACACACACACGCACACACATGCACACACACACACACACACACACACACACGCACATACACACACATACACACACACACACACACACACGCACGCACGCACGCACGCACGCACGCACGCACGCACGCACGCACGCACACACACGCACACACCCCTGTAACATAAGAGCTGTGCCCTTCATAGTTGTCAGTGGTCAGGTGACCTCTTGTTTACATCAATTTTAAATATCACTCCTTGCGTAAGTGCTTGTTTGTGTTTGTATGTGTGTGTGTGTGTGTGTCTGTGTGTATGCTTGTGTGTGTGTGTGTGAATACTTTTATTAAATACCAAAGCTAATTCCACTCAAGTCACAAGACATGAGCTGCTTGTATTATCTCACTTTCACACTCAACCTTTAGCTTAATAAGCATAAGCATGTTACTAGCTGACTCACAGACACACACAGACACGCACGCACGCGCGCACGCACGCACGCACGCACGCACGCACGCACGCACGCACGCACGCACGCACGCACGCACACACACACACACACACGCACGCACACACACACACCACATACAGCCAAACAAACAAATTCATAATAATGATCTGGATTCTTTATTTACAAACTAATCAATAATCAATCATCTAAAATGATCCCCTACTTCCTCCTCATTCATGTGTTGATGGGGTTGTTTCCCACCCGCTGTAGTGTGTGTTAGCAGTGTGTAGTGTGTGTTAGCAGTGTGTAGTGTGTGTCGGCAGTGTGTAGAGTGTGTCGGCAGTGTGTAGTGTGTGTTGGCAGTGTGTAGTGTGTGTTGGCTGTGTGTAGTGTGTGTTGGCTGTGTGTAGTGTGTGTTGGCAGTGTGTAGTGTGTGTTGGCTGTGTGTAGTGTGTGTTGGCTGTGTGTAGTGTGTGTTGGCTGTGTGTAGTGTGTGTCGGCAGTGTGTAGTGTGTGTTGGCTGTGTGTAGTGTGTGTTGGCAGTGTGTAGTGTGTGTTGGCTGTGTGTAGTGTGTGTTGGCTGTGTGTAGTGTGTGTTGGCTGTGTGTAGAGTGTGTTGGCTGTGTGTAGTGTGTGTTGGCTGTGTGTAGTGTGTGTCGGCAGTATGTAGTGTGTGTCGGCAGTGTGTAGTGTGTGTTGGCTGTGTGTAGTGTGTGTTGGCTGTGTGTGTTGGCTGTGTGTAGTGTGTGTTGGCTGTGTGTAGTGTGTGTTAGCAGTGTGTAGTGTGTGTTGGCTGTGTGTAGAGTGTGTTGGCTGTGTGTAGTGTGTGTGTGTGTGTGTGACTCAGGAGGGGAGAGTTCACAGAGCCAAGCTTAGGAGAACGAGTCTCAGACTACAAGCCTCTTTATCTCATATCCTCAGACAAGTGTCCCTCTCTGTGCCCGTATCGTGTGTGTGTGTGTGTGTGGTCGTGACCGCAGCTGTTCTGCTAGTGAGAGTCAGACCTACGCTAGGACATTAGCTCAACACGTCAAAACAAAAGAGGCAGCGTTTCTCTCCACTAATCCCCTCGTCCTCATCCCTGGTGAGTTGAGTTGCACTTTAATCTCCGTTCCCCACCGACAAACGCCGCTTCAATACGTTAGCTAAATAACTAGATCTATATATCTATATTAAAAAAAAAGAAACTATTGATGATAATCTATCAAGAGGGACTGCAGTAAAGATCAGGATGAAGAAGCAAAGGAAGCGTCTGTGTGCAGACGCGCTAGAGGCCGTGGACGTGTGCGTTGTTCTTCCTGTCCTGGACCGTGAAGCCTGGACCTCGTTAGAGCCTCCGTTATCATCCCCACCTCCTCACCTCAGAACTGAAAGAGAGATTTAGAGCGCATGGCGACAGCAACACCGGCTCTAACTTGCCTCCTGCGTCAGAACAGGTTGTGAACGGTGCTTTGTCAGCGTGGCTCTTCTGATAAATGGTAAATCAATGCTTTGTCAGAGCACCGAGATGCTCCACAGAGAACTGCGGGGTCATTACGAGGATGAAGGGTTCCAGCCCCCAGATCGCCCTGTCAGCAGAACCATCAACCAAACCACATTTTATACGTGCTTTGATCGACAAAGAAGGCTGGTGATGGGAATACATTAGCCTACTGGCAGGGATAGATTTGGTTGGCATGACCAATTAAGCCATATTCTGAGTTCAAACTTTAATCGTTACAACCACACATCATGTTAATATGTGGTTGTCACATTTTCACTGTGAATCATCGCTCAAAAGTCATAGCTGTCACCGGCTATCTAGCAGAACTGCTCTACCCTACTGCGGGACACATGAGGTCTGATCTGAGGCTGGGATTAAAACAAGGCTTTTATTTTAGCCCAAGATAATGCATGTAAATGAACTAGCTGACACTCACTTAATGTAACTCATGATAACTATCATAACTAACGTTTCTAGGTATAAAGGTACATGTCCACATCACTCTAGTTCCCGCAGTGGACAGACACTCTGTCTACCGTTATATGATATAATAAAAGACCTAATATTATATTTATATATGATATATATATATGTGATATAATAATACCAGAGGGTTCATTAAGAATCCCAAGCTGCGTGCCCTTGAAACCTGATCGGGACACTAACCATTTGGCATTTGCCAACTCACCCTGTAGAGAGTGTGGATGTGTGCGTGCGTGTGTGCGTGCACGTGCACAGCCGTGTACGCACGTGCTCCGTGCGCTGCTGGAACGGTGTACGTGCCGATGGGAGCCGAGGGGGTGCAGGAGGGGGGGGTGCAGGAGGGGGGGGGGGGGGGTGCAGGGGGTGTGGACAGGGCTCGGCTAATGCCAGGGGTGTTAGCGCTGCTGTAGCCCTGCTACTCTATTGACCTCCGTACCAGGAGACACCAGAGAGGCTGGAGAACCAGTCCACAAGAACCAAAGGAGGAGCTCCACAGAGCAGACCGTCACACTGCCGCTAGCACGCGACCAAAGGAGGGCTTTATGAGGGAGGAGGTCCACAGGGGGGTGAAGACAGAGCCGGAGGGGTCTAACCCATCCCTCAGTGGCTCCGGACTGGGCATGGAGGAGGAGGACGGAGAGGTGACGCTCTGTGTTCTATTGTAGCTCATCACGTTCATGTGTACTGATCTTACTCTAAGCCTCCTCAGGAACATCTACTGCAGCACTAATGACCGGTTCTGAAACGTCTGCCCGCTGTCTTGACTTGTGGTTCCCGTTCCGTTGATGAAGTCAGAATTTATTTTAATGATTCACAAGTTTTGCAATTTTGGATTTATTCACATTCTCTCTCTCTTTTATGCGACACGTCTTTATCCACGCGTCTTTGAACAGTTCTGTCCCTGTGTTGACGTGGCGTTATGTAGCGGGTGTGGGCTTAATAACGCAGCTGACGGAAGAGCCTGACCAGCATCCAGGGAATGAAACTCAACTCCAGACCCAGTGGTCCAGAGGGCAGGGCAGGTGACGACTGACGACTGACTCTCCTGTCCCTCAGAACGGGCTGAACGCGCTGCACCTGGCCGCCAAGGAGGGCCACGAGGACCTGGTGGAGGAGCTGCTGGAGAGAGGCGCGCACGTCGACTCCGCTACCAAGGTAGGCCTCCGCCGTCCGCCGCTACCCGCGCACACGCTCTTCATCCAACGACACGTCTGGGAACGCTCATGAAGCTCGTCTCTCCCACGTCCCCTCAGTCAGTAACACGATCAGGACTAAAGGGTGTGTGGTGTGTGAGGTCACCTGATCAGGACATGTGATATGTGATATGATATATTTAAGCAATAGATCACGACAGGCTGTGGTATACGCTCATTATACCACAGTTAAGGGGCGTTGTCCGTCCCGACGCGCAGCGGAGGGGCGGCGACCCCCTTCACTGTGGTATAATGAGCGTATACCACTGACTGAAGTGATCTATTGCTTTTATAAAACGGTTACGTAAATATGGCGAAATGAAAGTCATAGACACCCTCAATTTTGAAAAAGCTAGAAAGTCGGAAAAGCATTTTTTTTAACGAATACAAAAAAGTAGTCCCTCCTGGCTGCCGGCAAAGTGTACGGCGGTTGCTATGCAACACACTGTAGCGTCCTTCAGAGAGAAGGCTAGGCTAAAGACGGTAGCTCGGTTCGCCGGCAATTTAGCCTTCTATCGAGTTCACTCGAACTCGATAGTAGGCTAAATTTCCGACCGTGTGCCTATTGCTTTACAACAGTTCCACCCTAACAACATGTTTTTTAGGCTTCAGTGAACTACGCTATCGCTTTTATATATACATAAACAACAGTTAGAGTTAGGCGCGGAGTGATACTGAACTCTGTAAACTGAACGGGCGTCATAGCTGTGTGTATACGCTCAATATACAACGGTTGGGAACCAATCAGATCGCTTGATTTAGGCCCCCCGTTTTATAAGATATGATATCATATGATATGATATATGATATGATATCATATGATATGATATATGATATTCTTCAATAGCTACAGTCATATTGGACGATAGAGAGCTTGCATGGTTCTGTTTATTATTATGGGTTTCATGTTATTGATTGATTGATTGATTTTGATTTTGTATTAACGTAATACAATACAATTTTGTATTAATTTATGTTTAACTATTTAACCATTATTTATTCAGAAGATTTAATTTCAGTGAAGAACCTTTTTTTACCAGAGAGACATGAAAGCAAATGACGTAAACAAGGACATAGGCATGGTCATGGTCTAAGGTTATAACTAGGGCTGTCAAGCGATTAAAAAAAAAAAAAAATCTAATTAATTACAGGCTCTGTGATAATTAATCTAAATGAATCGCATACTTACATTTTGCAGAGAAAGTATTTCAAAATAATTTAATTCAAATAAATTATGGCAGATGAGTGATTCAATGAATAATAGACAATAATAATAGAATTTCAATGTCTCTTTTATTTAAAACATGTCTTTCATTAACATATGGTGTATTTTAAGATCAAATTAATAACATTTCCGTCTCACTCAAGGTGCAACGCATCTCAGGCAAAAAAATACAATACTTTGTTTTGACTCTAGAGGGCACTATAGAAGCGCGATTAATCTGCGTTCATTTTTTTAACGCGTCGTTTTTTCTGTGATTAATTAATCAAAATGAACGTGTTCATTTGACAGCCCTAGTTATAAGACAACCAGAGGACCTACGGCAGACCACTCTGCTACAGCAATGCTGCTTCATGGTTCATAGAATATAATGAACATACAGAGATAGAAGTTGCAAAGATTTACAAAGCTTGAGAGAGAGAAAAATACAGAGGTTTGTTACTTGACTCTGCGTGGCTCTCATCTGTCAGCCTCACCAAAGTTTAAACTTTCCCCTTGCGGCCGATGTGACCTTGGAGTGATGGGGTTAAGCTATAATGAGCTCTGAGTCTCTTAGTAACCGGGCTTTGTCTCTACAGAAAGGAAACACAGCCCTCCACATCGCCTCGTTGGCTGGACAGAAGGAAGTTGCCAGAATATTAGTGAAGAGAGGCGGGGACGTCAACGCCCAATCACAGGTAGGCACCGCCGACTCCAGAACACAGCGACTCCAGTCATATGAATGCAGCCGGGTCAGGACTGAGGCCAGATGATGCTCCCTGCTTTACACCCGAAGTAGGCTTAGTGGGGAACAGCACAGTCCGGCTACGCCCCCGCGCCGTAGAAAACAGAGCCGTGTCTCGTTCCAAACATGAAGTGAAAGTCAGGCTCCTTAGGCGTTATAAAGACGGGTTCTGGAGACACACCTGGAGACGCCATCACACATATCACACCTGCACCTGCTTGGGTGTGTGTGTGTGTGTGTGTGTGTGTGTGTGTGTGTGTGTGTGTGTGGGTGTGCCTGTGTGTCTGTGTGTGCGTGTGTGTGTGTGCATCTGCGTGTGTGCCTGTGTGTGCCTGTGTGTGTGTGTGTGTGCATGCGTCTGTGCGTGCGTGCGTGCGTGTGCCTGTGTGTGCCTGTGTGTGTGTGTGTGTGCGTGCGTCTGTGCGTGCGTGCGTGCGTGTGCCTGTGTGTGTGTGTGTGTGTCTGTGTGTGCCTGTGTGTGTGTGTGTGCGTCTGTACGTGCGTGCGTGCGTGTGCCTGTGTGTGCCTGTGTGCGTGCGTCTGTGCATGCGTGCGTGCGTGTGCCTGTGTGTGCCTGTGTGTGCCTGTGTGTGTGTGTGCGTGTGTGTGTGTGTGTGTGTGCGTGTGTGTGCGTGCCCTCTATAGAATGGCTTCACTCCGCTGTACATGGCCGCCCAGGAGAACCACCTGGAGGTGGTGCGCTACCTGCTGGAGAACGAGGGCAACCAGAGCATCGCCACAGAGGTAGGCGTCAGTGTATGTACACTATCTCCTTACTGCCTCCTTCAACGCATCCCTTTTTATTCCTCACACCGTCCTCTCCTCCTGTCCACTCCTCCTTCACCTGGACCTCCTCCGTGCTCTGGCTGTCTCTCTGTCTTCCACTCTACTGTCCTTTGTTAACGTCGTTTTGTTGTCGTCCCCTCTCTCTCTCTCCCTCTCTCTCCCCGGGGGGGCTCCAGGACGGCTTCACCCCGCTGGCCATCGCCCTGCAGCAGGGCCACAACGCGGTGGTCGCCCTGCTGCTGGAGCACGACACCAAGGGCAAAGTGAGGCTGCCCGCGCTGCACATCGCCGCCCGCAAGGACGACACCAAGTCAGCCGCTCTGCTGCTGCAGAACGACCACAACGCTGACGTCCAGTCCAAGGTGAGGAGGGGGAGAGGGAGGGGGAGGGGGAGGGGGAGGGAGGGGGACGGGAGAGGGAGGGGAGGGGAGGGGGAGGGGAGAGGGAGGGGAGGGAGGGGAGGGAGGGGAGTAGAGGGGTGGGGAGGTGAGGAGGAGGAGAGGGGAGGGAGGGGAGGGAGGGGGAGGGAGGGGAGGGGAGGGAGGGGAGGGGGAGGGGAGGGGAGGAAGGGGAGGGGGAGGAAGGGACGGGAGGGGTGGGGGAGGGAGGGACGGGACGGGAGGGGTGGGGAGGTGAGGAGGAG
>NC_140273.1:22902945-22905445 GCF_964030765.1 Micromesistius poutassou | reverse complement strand
TTGGCTCCTCTTCCTCCTCTCTGCAGTCCGGTCTGACCCCTATCCACGTGGCGGCCTTCATGGGTCACCTCAACATCGTGCTGCTGCTGCTGCAGAACGGGGCGTCGCCCGACGTCCGCAACATCGTGAGTCCTTCAGAAAGACCTAGAGCCAGGCTGACCAGAGCCAGGCTGACCAGAGCCAGGCTGACCAGAGCCAGGCTGACCAGAGCCAGGCTGACCAGAGCCAGGCTAGAGCCAGGCTGACCAGAGCCAGGCTGACCAGAGCCAGGCTGACCTAGAGCCAGGCTGACCTAGAGCCAGGCTAGAGCCAGGCTGACCAGAGCCAGGCTGACCTAGAGCCAGGCTGACCAGAGCCAGGCTGACCAGAGCCAGGCTGACCTAGAGCCAGGCTGACCTAGAGCCAGGCTGACACTTCTGCAGCCCACGTTCAGACCTGGATCATTGTCCGTTCCATTGTTGAATGAGAGCTAGTTCAGTGACAGCGTGGTTGTGGTGTGTGTGTGTGTGTGTGTGTGTGTGTGTGTGTGTGTGTGTGTGTGTGTGTGTGTGTGTGTGTGTGTGTGTGTGTGTGTGTGTGTGTGTGTGTGTGTTCCAGCGCGGGGAGAGCGCCCTGCACATGGCGGCCCGCGCGGGGCAGATGGAGGTGGTCCGCTGCCTGCTGAGGAACGGAGCGCTGGTGGACGCCGTGGCGCGCGTACGTAGACGGCCTTCAACCACACGGTGACACTCCATGTACCCAGTCAGACTGCAACGCCTTCCACCTTTAACTCTGCCTGACTGTCACGTAGAATGACAATTTTATATACGTTTTATTTACCCACGTTTTATTCTACGTGATTGTCAACCTGAGATGGGACCCAGAGGGTTTTTCTTCCCCAGCTGGCCTGCTGGTGGCCACCAACAGGGTTCTGTGGTTTACCCCCGAGCTCACTGGGAACAGTGGACAGGATACATGGGGACGGGGGGGGGGACGGGGGGGGGGACGGGGGGCTCAGCTAGGGATGGGGATCGTTAGTATTTATTGATATCGATACCTTTATCGATACTCCTTAGCGATCCGAGTCTTTATCGATACCACTATCGATACTTTTCTATTATTTGGTGGAAAGACGACGCGACAATATGTTTTTAACAGAGCCGGTATTGCTTTTATTGCTTAACAAGTGAGCATAACAAAAACGTTTCTAGCCTTCATGTTTTTAGTGATTAGGAAAATATTTAGGAAATAAATAATTGTATTTTAAATTAAATGTCATTTTTAATAAATATTGGCATCAGTAGTTTAATTATATATTCTAAAATGATTAGAGAACTATACAACTGTATTACTCATGTTTCTCGCCAAAAACTCAATTTCCCTTTTCTTTACGTTACACTTGAACGCATCATGATAACCTAATAGTCATTTTACTGAGCCAACCTGAACACATCATCACACAGCACGTCTGAAACTTTATTTACTTTTCAAGCTAACTAGCTTGTATGCTGCCGATTACAACACGGATTTGGATTGGATTACTATTTTTTTATTTTATTAGATTGATTAGATTTAAGTGACGCGACTCGACTCGAGGGACACACAATTACGTTACAGGACCTACGGGAGAAAAAAAAACGACGAGACTCGATAGTGGTATCGATAAGCCCAAACGTTATTGATTTTCGGGTTTTGAAAAAAGTGGAACCGGGTCCTTGATAGAACCGGGTTTCGATCCCCATCCCTAGTAACCAGTGAGGCCAGCAGGACAACCTCTGCCCTGCCACGCCTACACCAGAACACCGTCACCACCTCCTTCTGCCGTCTCCCCCAGGGGGACGCTAAACTATCTTCTGATTCACAAATTGACCCGCCATTTATTATCTGGCTCTGTCCTCTGTTTCTCTCTCTCTCTGTCCTCTGCTTGGTCTCCCTCCTCCTCCCTGTGAACACCACCTCGGCCCTGGGCTCCACAGGAGGACCAGACCCCGCTGCACATCGCGTCTCGCCTGGGGAAGACAGACATCGTCCAGCTGCTCCTGCAGCACATGGCCCACCCCGACGCCTCCACCACCAACGGCTACACGCCGCTCCACATCTCCGCCCGCGAGGGCCAGGTGGAGACGGCCGCCGTGCTGCTGGAGGCTGGAGCCTCACACTCCCTGGCCACCAAGGTACCAGAACCTACAAACACTAGTCCCTGGCCACCAAGGTACCAGAACCTACAAACACTAGTCCCTGGCCACCAAGGTACCAGAACTACAAACACTAGTCCCTGGCCACCAAGGTACCAGAACTACAAACACTAGTCCCTGGTCACCAAGGTACCAGAACTACAAACACTTAGTCCCTGGTCCCCAAGGTACCAGAACCTACAAACACTAGTCCCTGGTCACCAAGGTACCAGAACTACAAACACTTAGTCCCTGGTCACCAAGGTACCAGAACCTACAAACACTAGTCCCTGGTCACCAAGGTACCAGAACTACAAACACTAGTCCCTGGTCACCAAGGTACCAAA
>NC_140273.1:22885445-22897945 GCF_964030765.1 Micromesistius poutassou | reverse complement strand
AAAGTGTGTAGTTCAAAACGTGACTCAGCTTTTACTTCTCGGCCACCTACAGAGTTTGTTATGTACGATCATTCATAAACCCCGTGTTATTCCCCGTAGACATTTGACCGAGGGAACCGGAGCCTCGGAGGCGGGACTTATTCTTCAGAGGTCCATGAAGGAAACGGAACGGAAGTTAACCAATCAAAGACAAGTTACTGGAAAACTTAGTTTGGTCCATGAATAAAGACAGAAATCCAGCACTTTCCAGCTCTTCACAGTCATTAGGTATTCATCGTTAGACATATATCGTGATGTACCGTTATAGGATTGTCTTACAAATACATTGATTATTGCAGAGTCGCTGTATGGCAGACCATGTGTCGCGTGTCGTACTGTGAGCTTCCCTGTGGTTCCCGCCCTCATAAAGAACCACACTCACATAGTGGGAAGGAGCTGTACGCACAACTCATACACGTAATGTTTTCACGTGTGTCATGTGGGGTCCAACCAGCAACGCGCCGCCAGTACAAAACCAGAACGCCGTCAAAAGAAAAGGATTCACCTTCTAATAGCCTTTGTTTATCAACACATGACTAAGATATTATATGACCATCATTGAATTTCTACCCAGGTGTGTGTGTTAGACCATTCAACCTTTTCTTATTTCACGTTTTCTCGTTTCCAGCTCGGCTATACGGCTCTGATAGTGGCCTGTCACTATGGCAACACCAAGATGGTCAACTTCCTGCTACAGCAAGGGGCAAGCGTCAACGCCAAAACTAAGGTAGGAGAAAGATAACAACAATAGTAAAATAAGAGTAACAAGAGAGCGTATTTTTGACCGCACACGCTCTGACGTTTCAACATTACGTGTGTGTATAAACGATTAAATGTGTTATTTGTGTGTGCAGAACGGTTACACACCCCTCCACCAGGCCGCTCAACAAGGGAACACACACATCATCAACGTGTTGCTGCAGCACGGGGCCAAACCCAACAACACCACTCTGGTAGGAACACCCCCCCGCCTTCAGCACTGTAGAGCTACTAACACGACCGCTTACTACTAGGCATGGGCGATTCGCGAACGATTCGGTCAGAACGAACGAATCCCGAAGGTGAACGACGAGAACTGATTCCCAAAAAGAAGAGAACTGATTCCTTTTTTTTTTAACATAAAATAAAAATATGGTCACGTAAATAAAAGATACAAACGAACAGAGCTTCGTCTCCCCTCGACTTCATATTGATTGAGTCTAAAACGTTCTCAAACCACACGTAATGCTCGAGCGGCGTCGTAGGCTAGTGCTACAGAAATTAGCTGTTTTCCCCGAGCACCGTCACCGTCTGAGACCTTCTGGTGGTTTAAAAGGCTCCGTTTGCGGGCGTACCTCATATTTAAAAGCAGAGCGGTGAGGCCAGACACCTGAGATGCCCTGCCAAATGACGTAACGGACCATATGACTTAACAAACTGAACGAACGAATCAAACGAACGATTTGTGATAGTGAAGGGAACTGAAAGAACTGATTCCCGGAAAAGAATCATTTTGCCCATGCCTACTTACTACACATCAACCGTTAAGCTACACTGGCCTGGCTTGACTGATTTGCATCTCCATGACAACAGGGCTACCCTTTGGAAGGTGTGTCTTTGAATGCTTTTGGTTTTTAAACGTGGTAACATGTCTTAATACACGCCACGGTGTTTGTGGATGTGCCAAACTCCGTCTGAGTAGTGGGTGATTTTGGCGTGTGCGTCTGAGAGAGAGAGCTATGCTTTCTGGACACTTGTAGTATAACACCAGTAAGGTGTGTGGCACGTTTCATACACGGCATCGCTCACCGTAACGCACAACCACTGAGAAGGTATCACTGAGTGGCTGTGGGTACAGGTCACCCTGTACCCACCGTAACGCACAAACACAACCACTGAGGAGGTATCACTGAGTGGCTGTGGGTACAGGTCACCTTGTACTCACCGTAACGCACAAACACAACCACTGAGAAGGTATCACTGAGTGGCTGTGGGTACAGGTCACCTTGTACCCACCGTAACGCACAAACACAACCACTGAGAAGGTATCACTGAGTGGCTGTGGGTACAGGTCACCCTGTACCCACCGTAACGCACAAACACAACCACTGAGGAGGTATCACTGAGTGGCTGTGGGTACAGGTCACCCTGTACTCACCGTAACGCACAAACACAACCACTGAGGAGGTATCACTGAGTGGCTGTGGGTACAGGTCACCCTGTGGGTAACATGCTCCCCTCCTTCCAACAACTTTTAAATCTCGTAGGGTTGAACTCGGGCTGAAACAGGAGTTCGACTTTAAGACCTTCTTGTCTTGAGTCGATGACAATACAACTCACAGACTTGTAAACTATTTTGTTTTAGATTATAGCGTACAGTAAGATTTTTTATGTTAACGAAGGTATTACTTTTAACATAACTAATGTATAAATAAATACCTTAGTCAACATAAACAACATTACTGAATGATAACTAGACCATTAGTTAACTGTACTTAATCGTTAGTTAAGGCTTGCATTAACTAATGTAAATGAATGGTTCATTATTGTACCCTTATTGTGAAGTGTTACCCAAACAATAACATGTTCCTGTCTGTCTGTCAGAATGGAAACACGGCTCTGTCCATCGCCCAACGTCTGGGCTACATCTCCGTAGTGGATACCCTCAAGGTCATCACCGAGGAGGTCATCACCACGACAACCGTAAGCTCATTCACTCTAGGTATATTATAACATGGGCCTGGAAGTTTTATTCAGACAAATATTCTTTCTCCGCTTTCTAATTTCAGACGGTGACAGAGAAACACAAGCTGAATGTTCCAGAAACCATGACAGAGATTCTAGATGTGTCTGATGAAGAAGGTGAGGAGGTTCTAGATGTGTCTGATGAAGGTGAGGAGGTTCTAGATGTGTCTGATGAAGAAGGTGAGGAGGTTCTAGATGTGTCTGAGGAGGTTCTAGATGTGTCTGAGGAGGTTCTAGATGTGTCTGATGAAGGTGAGGAGGTTCTAGATGTGTCTGAGGAGGTTCTAGATGTGTCTGAGGAGGTTCTAGATGTGTCTGATGAAGGTGAGGTTCTAGATGTGTCTGAGGAGGTTCTAGATGTGTCTGATGAAGAAGGTGAGGAGGTTCTAGATGTGTCTGATGAAGAAGGTGAGGAGGTTCTAGATGTGTCTGATGAAGAAGGTGAGGAGGTTCTAGATGTGTCTGATGAAGGTGAGGAGGTTGTAGATGTGTCTGATGAAGAAGGTGAGGAGGTTCTAGATGTGTCTGGTGAAGAAGGTGAGGAGGTTCTAGATGTGTCTGAGGAGGTTCTAGATGTGTCTGATGAAGAAGGTGAGGAGGTTCTAGATGTGTCTGATGAAGAAGGTGAGGAGGTTCTAGATGTGTCTGATGAAGAAGGTGAGGAGGTTCTAGATGTGTCTGAGGAGGTTCTAGATGTGTCTGGTGAAGGTGAGGAGGTTCTAGATGTGTCTGGTGAAGGTGAGGAGGTTCTAGATGTGTCTGATGAAGGTGAGGAGGTTGTAGATGTGTCTGATGATGAAGGTGAGGAGGTTCTAGATGTGTCTGAGGAGGTTCTAGATGTGTCTGAGGAGGTTCTAGATGTGTCTGATGAAGGTGAGGAGGTTCTAGATGTGTCTGATGATGAAGGTGAGGAGGTTCTAGATGTGTCTGGTGAAGGTGAGGAGGTTCTAGATGTGTCTGATGAAGGTGAGGAGGTTGTAGATGTGTCTGATGAAGGTGAGGAGGTTCTAGATGTGTCTGATGATGAAGGTGAGGAGGTTCTAGATGTGTCTGATGAAGGTGAGGAGGTTCTAGATGTGTCTGATGATGAAGGTGAGGAGGTTCTAGATGTGTCTGATGAAGAAGGTGAGGAGGTTCTAGATGTGTCTGAGGAGGTTCTAGATGTGTCTGATGAAGGTGAGGAGGTTCTAGATGTGTCTGAGGAGGTTCTAGATGTGTCTGATGAAGGTGAGGAGGTTCTAGATGTGTCTGGTGAAGGTGAGGAGGTTCTAGATGTGTCTGATGAAGGTGAGGAGGTTCTAGATGTGTCTGAGGAGGTTCTAGATGTGTCTGGTGAAGGTGAGGAGGTTCTAGATGTGTCTGATGATGAAGGTGAGGAGGTTGTAGATGTGTCTGGTGAAGGTGAGGAGGTTCTAGATGTGTCTGATGATGAAGGTGAGGAGGTTCTAGATGTGTCTGAGGAGGTTCTAGATGTGTCTGATGATGAAGGTGAGGAGGTTCTAGATGTGTCTGATGAAGGTGAGGAGGTTCTAGATGTGTCTGATGAAGGTGAGGAGGTTCTAGATGTGTCTGATGAAGAAGGTGAGGAGGTTCTAGATGTGTCTGAGGAGGTTCTAGATGTGTCTGATGATGAAGGTGAGGAGGTTCTAGATGTGTCTGATGAAGGTGAGGAGGTTCTAGATGTGTCTGGTGAAGGTGAGGAGGTTCTAGATGTGTCTGATGATGAAGGTGAGGAGGTTCTAGATGTGTCTGATGAAGGTGAGGAGGTTGTAGATGTGTCTGATGAAGGTGAGGAGGTTCTAGATGTGTCTGATGAAGAAGGTGAGGAGGTTCTAGATGTGTCTGATGATGAAGGTGAGGAGGTTCTAGATGTGTCTGAGGAGGTTCTAGATGTGTCTGAGGAGGTTCTAGATGTGTCTGAGGAGGTTCTAGATGTGTCTGAGGAGGTTCTAGATGTGTCTGATGAAGGTGAGGACTTCCAAAGGTCCAGACAAAATGAGTTTTCTCCGTACGTATCCTTGTAATAACTTTTTCAGATACTAATAATCACAAGCTGAGCCTGGTGTTGGTCAAATCAAAACCCTTCAGAGGATGTACTTTGAAGGGCGGCCATTGCCTCTGCCGGTTACATTGCAGCCACAAACGGGTTGCGAAGGCTTTGTTTGTTGTCGGCATTAGATTAGTAAACGGTAGAAGGTCCCAGCAGGGGTCAATGGGTGAATATCTCTCTCTCTCTCTCCCGTGCCGTCTCTCTCTCTCTCTCTCTCTCTCTCTCTCTCTCTCTCTCTCTCTCTCTCTCTCTCTCTCTCTCTCTCTCTCTCTCCCTCTCCCGTCCTGTCTCTCCAGGCGAGGACACGATGACGGGCGACGGCAGTGAGTACCTGAGAGCTGAGGACCTCAGGGAGCTCGGGGACGACTCTCTCCCCGGTCACTACCTGGACGGCTTCAGCTACATGAGCCACAACCTGGACCGGTGGGGCTCAGCCGGAGAGCAACGCACGCACGCACGCACGCACGCACGCACGCACGCACGCACGCACGCACGCACGCACGCACGCACGCACGCACGCACACACTCTCGCTCTCTCTCTTTCTCTCTGCCTCTCTCTCTCTCTACCTCTCTCTTTCTCTCTCTCTCTCCCTTTCCCTCTTTCTGTCTCTCTACCTCTCTCTCTCTCTCACTCTTTCTCTCTCTCCCTCTCTCTCTACCTCTCTCACTCTACCTCTCTCTCTTTCTCTTTCTCTACCTCTCTCTCTCTCTCTCTCTCTCTCTCTCACTCACTCACTCACTCACTCACTCACTCACTCACTCACTCACTCACTCACTCTCACACACACACACACACACAAACTGAATCTGTATGTGAATTGCTTTTATTACATCTTATTAAGCACAAAGAGCAAAAGTCTTATGCTTCGTTCCTCATACAGCCACATAGAAGCAACAATACAATATAAAGTCAATAGATAGTTAACAAGAAAAAGATGTAAAAATAAGTAAACACACACACACACACACACACACACACACACATACATATTCCAGTGTGGATACAGGGTGTAGTCAGTTCTGAAGTGTGACTGTGATGTGTTTATCTGATCTGAGTCCACAGGCCCAACCAGATCCCAAACCAACACTACCAAAGAGAGGGCCTTCTCATAGAGGACATGCTCTCCAGTCACCAGGTACTGAGAGGCTCTTCATGGGCCGCGCCTTCTCCTCAGAGCACACGAGTGGAATGAGACCAAGAACAGGTTCCTCTGCCTGAACGCGTGTCTCTGCTTTACGATGTGGTCCCTGGCCTCTAGGTGGCGTCTCTGTCCAGAGAGAACGATAAGGACTCTTTCCGTCTGAGCTGGGGAACGGAGCACCTCGATAACGTGGTCCTGTCCTCCAGCCTGCTGCATTCTGGGTTAGTCCACGCACACACACACACACACACACACACACACACACACACACACACACACACACACACACACACACGCACACACACACACACACACACACACACACACAAATGCATGCACACACACAAATGCATGCACACGTACACACACGTGCACATTTGGACATGCACAAGAGCCGGAACACAAAATTGCACATGCTCAACAAGCACGCATAATTGCATACATCCAGTACACACTTCCATATACACATATGCACACACACACACACACACACAGGCACTGTTCTTTATTTTGCACCATTCAAAAACTAGGGAGAGGGTTGTGTTTAGTATAAAGTGCAGCATGTCTCAGTGTCACACCTCACACAGATATGAGCACTGTGTCATTTACTTTGGTTAATCCACTGCTTCGTTGTTCCCCCTCTCGTCCACACATAATGTGTGTGTCCTTCTCTCTGTCTCTCGTGGCGTGGTCTCATGCTCCTCCTGTTGTGCCTCCTCTCTGTCCGCTCCGTCTCTCTCCGTCTCCTCTCTGTGTGCTGTGGTCTGTGCTGTCCTGTGTTGTGCTGCTGTGTTGCTGTGTTGGGCGCCTCTAGCCACTCTTCTCCGTGCCTAGACCATGACAACAGCAGGTGACTCCCCCCTGGACGGCCCCGCTCTGTTCAGTCTCCTCTGAGCATCCTCACTCACGTCACATGCATGTTTGTCTTTTTGTATGAAATAATAATATAACTATCATATCATATTATATAATGAGTGTGTGTGATGTGAACAACAATGATGTGAATGTCTTATAAAGCATCAGTAATCCTACCAAAGTAATCTTCCCTCCCTACTTGCAAATGTCATAATGTATGTGTTACATAGTTGTACGTGGAATTAATGCCGATGGCTTCATTGGTGTAATAGAAGTGGATTGACATGAGAACGCTGTTTCATCAGAGGACTGCTCTGCATGGAGACCCATCCAGTCTGAGGACATTAACACATTGTTAAACGTGTATCTGTTGACCCGAATTGAGAACAGCATTGTATATTATATATTGACAATGCACAAATAGAGTATGCTGTATTTAACAGAAGGATTCCAACATGGTATTCTGTCCCTATTCTGCAGCCAGTGTTGTGCATGAACTAGTTCAAAAGAACTAGTTCATTGAACAAGTTCATTTTTCTATGAACTTTGAACTGAACATATCATATTTTTAACTAAAGAACTTGAACTTGAACTAGTTCAGATTTTGTGACATTCTGAATTGATGCTTAGGTCCAGATGACGTGTTTATTAAATCGAGTTACTGCCTTAGTTGTGATGAATGAAACAGGTGTACAAATAATATCCACAAAAATCTGAGATTGTAGTGATGGGCAGCAGGTAATGGAGAGGATTCATTTAAAAAGTTAAGCACAGAATACTCACTCCCACAGTTTTTCTTCAGTTTCTAAAAAAAATGTATGAACTGAACATGAACTAGTTCAAAACTGAACCGGTGAACTATGAACGTGAATGTATTCATTTTCTTTTGTATGAACTGAACTTTGAACTAGTTCATGTGACGTGTGAACTTGCACAACACTGGCTGCAGCCCTGAACCCCCGTGTTGTTGTTGTTGTTGTTGTTGTTGTTTGTGTGTTCACCGCGTGTCCCCGGTGTCTCTGTCAGCTTCCTGGTCAGCTTCATGGTGGACGCCAGGGGCGGGGCCATGCGCGGTTGCCGTCACAACGGCCTGCGCATCATAGTGCCGCCCAGGAAGTGTTCGGCTCCCACGCGGGTGACCTGCCGCCTGGTGAAGAGGCACCGCCTGGCCTCCATGCCCCCCATGGTGGAGGGGGAGGGGCTGGCCGGCCGCATCATCGAGGTGGGCCCGACGGGGGCCCAGTTCCTGGGGTAAGGCCACGCGCTGCGCGTCGTGAAGGGGGGGGGGGGGGGGGCGACGCTCAGACCAGGGGGTCATCGTGTGTCCGTCGAGGAGAAGCGACCCCGCTGCGGGTCTACGAGAGGCTGCTTAGTGTGAGGCTGTTGGACAGATGGATGACTTTATTAAATGAGGTCGTCGTAGCAGCGGTACAATACAATCAGAAACACAAAAATACAATCACGAGGTAAGGGCAAATATTGATATTAAAACCAGTACAATGCACACTAGGCAATCACTATACACTATATACACAATAAGATGCTTAGCAGTTCCAGGATAATATTAAATAATATTAAATACTGAGCAAAATGGAACTTGGTGGATTTATAAGGTGCAAGAGAAGGAGAGATAAGTTGCAGTTTCATTTACAGTGACAAGATTTAAATTGAAATGATTTGTGTGTATTGCGTGGGCGTCGCTGAGAAGCGTTGTACAGTCCTAACGGCAACCAGGTAGCAATGACGAAGCTCAAGTAGGAAACATAGGTCTGCTCTCCAGAACTTTGAGAGTGGACCTCACAAACCAACCGCTGCAACGTGCTCACAAACTCTAGCGTGAGAAAAAAACGATTTAAGCAGTGACTTATTCCAGTTAATGTACAAGATTAAATCAAAAGACGGAACAGATCTGCACAAATGAACGAACCCAGGAGACGTGACCTCGTGCGTTGTGTGTGTTGTGTTGCCGTGCTGTGGCGTGCGTGGATGTGTGCGTTGACGTTCTCTCCTGCGTTCCCTCTACCTGCTGCCTACGGATCAGTAAGCTCCACCTGCCCACGGCCCCGCCCCCTCTTAACGAGGGCGAGAGCCTGGTCAGTCGCATCCTGCAGCTGGGCCCTCCGGGGACCAAGTTTCTCGGGTATGGGCCGCCTGCCAGGGGGCCCGCAGAACCCCTGGCCTTCTGGTTACCCCCCCCCCCCCACCCCCACCCCCCCCCCCCCCCTTCCCTTCAACTGTTTGATTCTGTCCCCTGCAACGACGTGATCCTTGTTTCCTAGCTTGTGTTCCTTTTGTTTTGATCCACACGTTTTGCCGTATCTCTATCGCTTATATAACAGTGTATTGTTATACACTGTTACTTTGTTTTGATCCACACGTTTTGCCGTATCTCTATCGCTTATATAACAGTGTATTGTTATACACTGTTACTTTGTTTTGATCCACACGTTTTGCCGTATCTCTATCGCTTATATAACAGTGTATTGTTATACACTGTTACTTTGTTTTGATCCACACGTTTTGCCGTATCTCTATCACTTATATAACAGTGTATTGTTATACACTGTTACTTTGTTTTGATCCACACGTTTTGCCGTATCTCTATCACTTATATAACAGTGTATTGTTATACACTGTTACTTTGTTTTGATCCACACGTTTTGCCGTATCTCTATCACTTATATAACAGTGTATTGTTATACACTGTTACTTTGTTTTGATCCACACGTTTTGCCGTATCTCTATCACTTATATAACAGTGTATTGTTATACACTGTTACTTTGTTTTGATCCACACGTTTTGCTGTATCTCTATCACTTATATAACAGTGTATAATGATAACAAGTTATTTTACAAAGTGCTCCATGTTAGTTTAGAGTTCCCAGGTAATTAAAGGTTCCCATTTGCTAGCTATTAGCATATTACCTAGAAAAGGCATACGTACATTTTCTCAATAAAATCAAACAAACTGTTGTGACTTAATTTCACTTCAAAGCAAAAGCTTACAACAACAGAAAGAGTGTTATTTTATAGGACAGAGATCAAGGGACGTTTTGTATTCCTCTTTACAATTTACTCCTAACTTTTTTTTTGAGTTTTCTGTGTTATTTTCTTGATGCTGTACATAGAGGAGGCCTTATTCTGATCATAACTGCGTACCTTAAGGGTTTATTTGGTTATTTTGCCATGTTTGCTTTAGTGGCCATCTATGACTTAAAATTGTTCACATTTATTTCATTTTGTTTTTAATTTTGCATTGTTATTAAGCACGGCACAAACATAATGGACTCTGCTCTGTGTAAAATACCAGTGATCATACAAAGTATTTCTGATTCAAAGAATGAGAGCTTGTTAAGGACGCAGGGTCTAAAATAACAACAGAGCGCCGCACTGAACACTTTCACTGAAACATTCATCTGACCAAAAACAAACATGGCTTCGTCACAGGCTTGATCAATTCTGAGCAAAGTAAAGTAATTAACGCAAACATTGCCTTCTCACCATGCTACGTTATTCAACCTCACCTAATTTATGTTTGAAATAAATAAATAATGTATGGCCACGTTGTGCACAGAGCAGAGTTCAATCCCCAGTGCGTTTCATCGTCCTTTACTCCAGTTATTGTTTGCTCCTCCCCCGCACTTGTGATAAATTCCCTTCACCTCACTCCACTTCCACACTCGTCCTCCTCTCTTGTACCTCTCTTGTACGGACGTGCAGGCCTGTGATCGTGGAGATCCCCCACTTTGCTGCCCTGCGTGGGACGGAGAGGGAGCTGGTGATTCTGAGGAGCGAGACGGGGGAGAACTGGAGAGAGCACCACTGCGACTACACCGAGGAAGAGCTCAACCAGATCCTCAACGGCATGGACGAGGGTGAGGGAGGGGGCCTGTTGACGAGAAGTCCCTTTATGCACACGTACATACGGGTTTCGGTTTGGCACCACGTCCATGGTTCACACAGTCTGAACGTGGCAGAGACATTCTCTGGTACACCACAAACGTGCTGTACCCGTTTTTGTTTCTTTGGAGAATTTCATGAATGATGTTGGATAATATAATTGCAAGGGCTAGGAAATGCAGAGTCATTTAAAAGTGTGAGCTGCACTGCATCATTTCAGCTACTAAGCGCGTGACTTGGCAACACTTCCAACGCAATATAAATTGTATTACTATGCAAAATATCTTCCATTTTGAAAAAAGGTGAAGCCATTTTAACGTAGCACGTGCGACTCTGGTGTGTCTGTAGAGCTGGACTCACCGGAGGAGCTGGAGAAGAAGAGGATCTGCCGCATCATCACCCGGGACTTCCCGCAGTACTTTGCCGTGGTGTCGCGGATCAAACAGGACAGCCACCTGATTGGCCCGGAGGGCGGGGTGCTGAGCAGCACTCTGGTGCCCCAGGTGCAGGCCGTGTTCCCAGAGGGAGCCCTCACCAAGAAGATACGAGTCGGACTACAGGTGACTCCACCCACCCGCCGGCACCCGGCCTTTGTCCTGTGTTCGTATCTGATGAAGAGAAACTTCTTTTTAGGGAATATAATAATAATACATTTTATTTGGAAGCGCTTTTCAATCACTCAAAGACACTTTACAGATGAGGATGAAAAATAAGTAATTAAAATACATTTAAAAACACAGAAACACAAGAAAACGCAGAAAAGTAGATACATTGTAAATAGAACAGCACAATACAACAGTCAGATAGAACAAAAACAGAATTAGGAAAGGTAGTGGTTAAGAATTATAGGCAGAATGGAACCGGTGTGTTTTGAGTAGTGATTTGAATAGTATGAGGTCATTGCAGTCACGGATGTGTTTGGGGAGGGAATTCCAGAGGGTAGGGGCAGCAACGGAGAAGGCTCTGTCTCCCCAGGTTCTGTGCATGGTTTTAGGGACAGTGAGAGGTTGGCATCAGAGGAGCGGAGGTGACGGGGAGGGGTTTGATTTAATATTAGAGCATGATCATGGGACATAAGTACAGGCAGCAAAGTTACCAAGGATACATTCAGTGAGGGTGAACAAGATTCTTTATTTTTTTTAATACTTAGTTTTTATTGAGCATTTTTGCAACAAAACAATGATATAGACAGTACAGATAACAGATACAACTGTCGGCACAGCAGTATTCTTTTGTTATTATCGCAAATGTTGCATGGGTCACAGAGGTTGTAGAATTGACTTTATAGCTACCGGAAAGCAAACAGTATTATAAGATATCAGACATCACAACACATCACAAACCACACCCTTATTTTAGCAAATATATATTCAATTTTGTCCATCTTGCAATATATATGAACAAGATTCTTATAGGGAAACGTTTGCATTGTGGGTAGGGAATACACAGTTAACAAAGGGTAAGTGGGAGTGACCATTCTGAGCATTTAGGATTGGCGGGAGAGGCCAAGTTAATTTGCAATACACTAGAGGGAAAGTGGACATGTCTGCAGGTCTGTGAGACAGGGCTGCGATACAGTTAAACAAATCTACACAACAAAGACGTCAGACAGCATCAGACTCAGTGGCTCCAGTGGGAACGCAAATCTGAACTCCCAAGGTCCAAGGAGAACGTAAACAGTTCCTTTTAGATTAGACTAGTAATCATACAAACAAGGTTAATGTAAGGTTTATAATTGTGAATTATAGTTATGATTAATATTTCCACGACAGTATCCAAGTCGTTCATC